>NC_133481.1:984680-986839 GCF_025370935.1 Choristoneura fumiferana
GATTTGTGTGTGTTCTTACAGTGTGAAGGTGAAGGAACTGCATGTTTTTAGTTCTATTTAGTGACATGGACTGCCCCTTACCGGATTCAATAAATTTAAACTGTGTCATATTACTTCCGGAGTTGTCATCCCCCTCCACAAGAGCTACTGCACTATTTCAACATGGCGCCGCGTCCACGCGCGCGCGGTGGGCGGGCATCTGCTACTCGGGGACGTCGTGTTCTCCTGCTCGCACGACAGCGGAGTGAGCGTGAGGCACGACACGCGCCGGGAAAAACTGGACGATTATGTGTTTAAAGTTCAAAGGGTACGAGGAGGACTGTCCAAAACATTCTTACTAACAGTATTTTTTGAAATATTTTCTACGATTTACTTCTATTTTTTTTATTCGACTGGATGGCTAACGAGCATGTGGGTCTCCTGATGGTAAGAGATCACTACCGCCCATAACCATCTGCAACACCAGGGTTATTGCAGATGCGTTGCCAACCTAGAGGCCTAAGATGAGATACCTCAAGTGCCTGTAATTTCACCGGCTGTCTTACTCTCCACGCCGAAACACAACAGTGCAAGCACTGCTACTTCACGACAGGATTAGCGAGCAAGATGGTGGTAGCAATCCGTGCATCACTGCCATGAGGCAGCCAGAGCTCAGTCTACCACCTCCAGGTCTTCGCCTCTGTAGCCTATCCTTTTGCAGGGCGTGAGCTGCTTCCACGTGGTGCCAACTCTCATTTGTTAGCCACTGGCAGCGCGGATGGTGCTGTAAGGTTGTGGGATACCACGCAGGTAGATATGAAATGTACACTTTAAATGACGTAAAAAAAGTCCAGGTTCTCTCTTTTGATTATACTTTTCAGTTTACCGTCTCAGACATCATGCATCTATGAACTAATAGTGATGCTTATTTGTTTGTTTTCGGATACCCTCCAATGTATACTTACTTTCCATTTGATCCCATTTGAATTTGAAGAAATAGTTAGGTATTTGTGTCTCAAGGAAGCAAAACGGTGTATTTACGGCGAGGGCAGTACATTGAATCCAGAATGTAGCGAAGGATTCTACAGAAGAATCTTGAGCGTAATGAGGGATTCAAGGGTTAACGCCCAAGACGAAAATAGTTTTTCTCCCGAGTGGCTCATACAACTTTGCACACCGAGCATTAAGAAACTTGAAAAAAAAACAATTCTAAATATAATTAAAGAGCAACCAGCATAGAAAACAGCGTTGTTTTACAATAATCAGCATCAAAAAATTGCATTTGCAATAAAACACTTCGAAAAGCCTTGAACAGAAAGTAGTTGCTCTTTGCTCCCTCTGGTCAGGGAGGAAAAGTTACTTTTCTGAATGAGAGGTATAAAAAATATTAATCTTATAACTACATAGTTTTTTAAGCATTAGAAAGAAGGTAAGAGAAGTTTTGTATTGTATTTTTGTACCTAAGAGATCTTTACGTGTCTTTTTATTGAAAAAAACTTTTGAAAAATATGTCACATCAAAATAGTAACAATTAGCAAGGTCATGATTATTTAAGTTCATGCTTTTGGTATCATAAGTAATAGTTACTGGTATATTTAAAAACGTTTCTCAATAATGTTTACCTTTCTTCTAATGCTAAAAAAAACTACTATACTGGTGGAAAAACAGATATTTATTTATTTTGAGTGCAAGTTGAGTCATTACAGCCCTGTGTAACATTAAGATACTTTTTTTAGTCGGCTCCATTTGCAAAACTAGCTGCGCCGGGGCAAGTCGCCGTTAATGGACGTTAAAGTCATAGCTGACATGGAAAATTATATGGCGCTTTGCAGTAATTGTGTAAGTATCATTCGCAATCACAATCTTGTCTCTTCTTCTTTGCACAAGCTATTAACAGATGGGATTGGCTAATTTTTTGTAGGATGAGGTAGTCTTTAATGCAACACTTTTAACGTCCAATACGTGGAAGCATGTGACTTTTTAAATTATAATATATTTATGAAAAACATTTTTTTTCCAATTTTCTGTCGAAATATCCTGGATAAGTATTACCCAAACACCATCAGCCAGAAGACGTTCTCTGCTGTACAAAGACCTTCCTCGCAATACATTACTGAAACATTTTAGTATAATATTGCTGAAACGCCGAGTTGGACCAGATTGACATAAATAAATAAATA
>NC_133481.1:986939-1059856 GCF_025370935.1 Choristoneura fumiferana
ACAGGACAATCATTCTTCCTTTCCATAATTCCTACAAGTCCGGTCATAGAATACTTAAATTACGAACGGGTATCTATTGCTATTCGCTTATGAGTAGAAACAGATGAACTAGCGTAACACTTAACATTCATTACCTAAATACATGGGGCTTCTGTCGTTCGCTTAGCTTACACTTTGCCAGGAACCGAACAGATAGCAGATCAAACAAATAACACTATTACCTAACAACAAATAACTACTGGGGAGGACCGGCATCCGGCCGATCTTCACCTCGCTCGAGTAAGTCCTTGATATGGAATCTGCCAACGGTTTTCCTTCTAAAGATTTTAAGGAATAAACCAAAGGCCGTGTTTCGCGCTAATCACGCACTTTTGAAATTTAGGTGAGAGTTTTGCGCTGAAATATTTATTGGCATTAGACAAGGGAAAGCATCGCTTGTAAACGATCTGGCCCTCCTCAAATTGGATGGGGCGCTTCCGCAAGTTGTAATACTTCACGTTTCGGTCATAAGCTTTCCGAAGATGACCTTGGACCGTAGTGTAAATGCCACGTAGCTTAGATAAGTTAGTTGAAAATGGCTCGCGCTCCAGTACCACCGACACCGGGTCGACCGGAACATCGAGATTGAGCAAAGCTCCGTCTATCACCATTTCCCTACCATGGTTCAGATAAAAAGGGGTGAACTTGGTACTTTCGTGGACCACCGTATTAAGTGCACATTGTATCTCTGGTATGTTCTGATCCCATGTACGATGATCAGAACGCACGTACGAGGCAATGGCGCGTACAATATCGCGGTTTAAGCGCTCGGTCTGATTGGTCTGCGGATGATAGCGTGGGTTGTAAAACACATTAGGAACATTATATTTCTTCATCAGATCTCTGAAATCTCGCGAAACGAATTGGGGACCGTTATCGACATAGATGTATTTGCAGACCCCATCGCGTAAGAACACTCCCTTCTCCAAACACTTGACAATAGCCTTGGCCGTAACGCTACGCAAAGGAAACATATGTGAAAATTTACTAAAATAATCCACGCAGACGAAAAGATACTGGTTCCTTGCATAAGACGGAGGAAAAGGTCCAAGGATGTCGCAGGAGATGGCCTCCCAGGGTTTGGTGACAATGCGAGGGTTGCCCATGAGACCAGCACGAGCGGTATTGGAAGATTTATAACATTTGCAGATTTCGCAGGCAGCGACATATTTCTCCACGTCGTGGTAAAGATTTGGCCAGAAGTAGTCGGCACTAATCCGTTTGTGGGTCTTAGCTACCCCGAAATGACCGGAAGTCGGTTCATCGTGGTACTGCCGCAAGATCTCCTCCCGATGTTCACTAGGCACGACAAGTTTCCACTCAAAGCGAGAAGTGAGACTGTATTTATTTTTAGAGAGTCGAAAGAGTTTACCGTCAGTGACCGTAAAATTAGGAAAAATTCGAGGATTGTCACTGCACCCTTTAAGCAGTTTAGTATACCAGGGGTCCTGGACAGTTGCAGGGTCAAAAGAGATAGAGTCCACCTTGATTCGAGAAAGAGTGTCAGGAATTACATGTTCTTTCCCTCTACGATGAATAATTTCAAAGTCAAACTGGCTCAAACGACAGGCCCACCTGTTTAGTCTACCTGTAGGGTTCTTCAATTTGTAGAACCACTTGAGAGATGCGTGGTCCGTGACAATATAGCATTTAGAACCCTCGACGTAAGGCCTATATTGCTCCAAAGCGTAGATGACCGCCAACAGCTCTCGTTCGGTGGCCGTGTAGTTCACCTCCTGCGCATTTAAAGTACGACTGCAATAGGCAACGGGATGATCCACTCCATCTATTCTTTGGGCCAGCATGCCACCAATGGCGAAAGAACTACCATCTGTATGGATGTAAAAAGGAGAACTGAAGTCCGGGCACTTCAAAATAGGGGCTGTGATCAATGCAGACTTTAAAGTGTTAAACGCCTCATTAGCCTCCGGCGTCCACTCAAATTTAAGCTTTTTGCTCGTCAACCGAGTCAGAGGGCGAGCTACTTGTGAGAAATTGTGAATGAAACGGCGGTACCAACCGGCCATTCCCAGAAAACGCTTCAACTCCTTGACGTCGCGAGGGACAGGAAAGTTCATGATGACCTCAACCTTGGAAGGATCAGTACGTAAACCGAAGCGGTCCACCATGTAGCCCAAATACTTAAGCTCGCTACGACAAAATTTAGATTTTTGCATGTTGATCGTCAAGTTAGCCTCCTTTAGTTTTATGTACACCCGTCGAAGGATATCCAAGTGTTCCTCGAAAGTCGAGGTGCAGATAACTATATCGTCAATGTAAGCGAAGACCTTATTGTCGAATTCCGCAGCAAACAACCCGTCCATCAATCTTTGCATCGTGGCACTCGCGCCCACTAAGCCAAAGCACATACGATTGTAGTGAAAAAGGCCTCGGCCTGGCACTGTGAAAGCGGTCTTTTCCTTCGAGTCTGGATGAAGGGGAATCTGGTGGTACGCCGCGCTCAGATCGAGTGAGGTAAGGTACTTCGCGTCACGCAGGTTGTCAATAATGTAATTGATATAAGGTAAGGGGTAAGCGTCAGTTTTTGACACCGCGTTAAGTCGGCGGCTATCCAAGCAGATTCGCACTTCCCCATTCGCCTTAGGAACTAGAGTAAGAGGTGAGTTCCATTCACCAAAAGAACGTTCAACCACTTTACTTTCCAACATGCGGTCTAACTCGGCATCCAAGTATTTAAGTTTTTCCGGACTAAGTCTGTAATATTTTTGCTTAATAGGTTTAGCATCACCCGTATTAATAACGTGTTGTATTAATGGCGTACAACCTAAGCCGACCTTATCGGTATTAATGTTATCGAATAAAGTTTTAATAGAGTCAAGAGCCCGTTTTTGTTCAGGAGTAAGTTCCTCATAATTGCGTAAGCCATCCTCCTCCACACTACCAATAATAGTGGCTACAGAAGATACGTCTGCAGGAAGACAGGCAAGCACGTCAGGGGCCAAGTTAAAGGCCTTCCAGAAATTAATGCCGAAATGTATGGGCAGCTTAATCTCCGGCAGCACGTGAAATAGTACAAGTTGTACCTCTCCCTTATATTGTATAGGTAGGTTCATATAGAATTTGCAAATGTAGTCTACACCATCAGCGACACGTAAGACACGCGGACGGTCGAATGGAAGCATTTCCAAGTTTAAATTTAAGAATTTAGTGTGTGCATTAGCACCGAGTATCGAGCACGCCGCGCCACAATCAAGAAGGCCGCAGACGTTAACGTTAAGAACACGTACAGTTAAGTATGGACGATAGTCGTCAGCAGAAGGTAAGAAACATGTTTTTTGAGGTCGCGCGAGGCAGGTTTTACGCGGGACCTGTTTACCTAGTTTTTTGAAGTAGAACCCTTCGTACAACGCGGGCACTCCGGTGTCCGTACACCTGGATGACCGCATCCGAAACACACCAGTTCACGGGAGCGCTGGCAACGATTAGTTTTGTGACCAGCTTGTTTACACCTGAAACAATAAGTCCCTTCCGTCTTGTCAACAGAGCCAACTGCCTGTTTGCGACAAGCAGTATTGTTGCGTGACTGCACTTGCACGTCCGGAGCCACCGTGTATCCTGACGAAGAGGGTTCGGTGAAATTACCTGCTCGCGACCCTGCAAGCTCGAGACGCTTGCACAGAGACTTCAGCATCTCAATAGACGTCACGTCAATTAAAGCTAGCTCCCTACTGTACTCGGGCCTAACATTACGCAATAGGATGTCAAGACGTTCAGCTTCTGCCAACGGCACCGTTAACCTAGAGAACAGTGCGCCCATAATGGACAAGTACACTACGATTGATTCGTGTTTAGCTTGAGTACGAGCTCTGATTTCACTCAGGAGTCGAAAATCAAAATCCGGTATGTCAAAGTCAGCTTTAAGAGCCTTTAAAAGATCGGTATAGCAAGTAAAGTTGTCCCTATTGGATCGGTACCAGAACAGAGCCGGTCCATCCAGAACATCAGGAAAACCATTAAAAATAATCCGCTCAGGTATCTCCCTAGCCTGCCTCAGTTCATCCAAGCGCGTGACGAAAGCGCGCACGCATGTGTCACCCTTAAATTTAAGATTTAAACTGGCTAAGTTATAACGGGGCTCAGCTCGGCACACCGCCTCAGTTCGCGTTTTCCTTGGTGAGCGAAACACCTCCACTTCGGAGTCTGAGGAGTCTTCATCCGGGTTAAGAGTGGACAAGCATTCGACCAGAACGCCTTTGAGAGTCTGAACCTCGTCAGCGTCACCTTGACCTGTGATTTGATGTAAACGTCCCAGATAATACTCGACTCGGCCTACTAAACGTTGCCTCCTGGCATCAGACAACGCCGTTCCCTCAGCTACTTCCTTTTGTAGACCCTGAATCGCAACTCGGCATGTAGGCATTTCACTTGGTGAGTCCGCTGAAAGAGTGCCGATGCTAAGTTTGAGACTACCGCGTCGAATGAGAGAACGCGTTTGCCTAAACAATTTACGCAAGGTGTCACAACTGTCAGACTCCGCGAAAGGTATTTGCAATTTAGTTAACTCGTGCGCAAGCTCCTCTTTTGTCAACCACTCTACCTTAGTAGACAGATCCATTTTTATAATAGTGACTTATAACTAATAAACAGTATGTTTATCGCTAAAAGCGAAATATTCTTAAGGAAAAGAGTATAAGCAAGCGCTCAGTAACGTGAGCAGGCACATAAACATGCGCTCATTAAAGTGAGCAGATTCTTAAAAATATATATAAGCACTTAATAAGGCCAGTAGGTTCACACATATAAACATTAAATGAAGTGAGCAGGTTCTTAAATCAGGGCTCAATAAAGTGAGCAGGATCACAGATAAGTACTCAGTAAAGTCAGCAGAATGATATTTTAAAAGCTCAAGCTTTAATTATTATAAAGTAGTCAAATACCAAAAGTAGCTCCATAGCAGTAAACAAGTAAAGGCAGAAGTGCCTATAACTGGTATTTGTTTAAAACTAGAACAATAGTATTTTAGTATCAGAGCAGCAAAGTAGACAGTTTTATTTATTAGTTTAGAAGTACAAGTAATAGCATACTAGAGTACATAAGCATGTACTTAGATGAAACACAAACATTATTAGCTAATGCATGTACCAGATCCTTACACCCTCCTATATACACTAATGAGAACGAGAATGAAACCATAAATCCTTCAAGCCCCACGTTGGGCGCCACTGTAACGGTGAATATTTCGGTCTTGTTTTTATTTGTATTTGTGATTTCACCCTGGGGTCCGTCACGAGGATACCCCAAAACCCAGGGCCGCTCCGGCTAGCGCGGCATGAAGTAGGGTCGTGCGATCGGCTGGCTTGAGGGTACGGCCGAAATAACCTTGGGCGCCGTAGAAAGATTGGCCGCACCACAAACAGGACTGGTTAAATTAAACTAGGAATTCTCGTCTCATGGTCGTGTATTCATCCGTTGAAAACAAGTTTAAGACCTAAATGAGGTCTAATCAGGGGTTTAAAAATAGAGTAGCAAGTCAAATACTCATCCCTGGATAACCAATAGGGTTATGCACCTTTCTTAACAATTATAGCCTTAAGTAAAGCTTATTTCACTTATTTAAAATTAGAGTAGTAAATTAATTACCTATATTTGGATACTCAAATATACCCAATCAGGTTATACACATTTATTAACAATGTAAGACCTAAATGGTCTGGTTACAGGTCGAGAATAGTTATTTAAAATTAGAGTAGTAACATGAGGACACGCTTGCAGTTGCAAGTTAAACTCCTATCTACGTGGTTTCATCAAAAGAGGCGCTTGGTTTTAAATTATAGGGTGTAAGGATCGGTTCCCCAGACAAGAATTTAAATAAAGAAAGTTTAAGCAATGAGTAACATCACGTGCACAGCCCGTCCTCGGAGATCGACGGCCGCTTGCTCGCCCCTCGCTAGACGATGACCACGAGACACACAACACTCCTTGCCCCGTACTTGACACCCTAAAATGAAGAAAAACTCACTTTAGTGCAAATGTTTAACAACACTATTTGAACCCGAAGCGTCAAGCTAAAATGTTCAAGACACTCACCATAAGGGTAGGTTACTAGAAGAGGTTAGACTTTAGACACAGGCCGCGGTGTTGGAGTTGTGCGTCTAACGATCATATGCGCTACGACGCAGTATATAATATAGACGGCCTTTAGACACGGGTCCACTGTGTTTGAGTAGATCGCAGGACGATCTGAAATAAGTACATGTCTTAGTACACCAGTTAAACGACGCCCTCTTCACAGCGCGTTTATGTAAAACTTACCATTTGCGTTACGACGCAGTATATAATATAGACGACCTTTAGACACGGGCCCGCTGTGTTTGAGTTAGAGTTGAGCGCTGGATGATCTGAAATAAGTACGATCTCTTAGTACAACATCTATATGACGCCCTCCCAACAGCGCGTCTATGTAAGACTTACCATTTGCGTTACGACGTAGTATTTAATCTAGACGGCCTTTAGACACGGGTCCGCTGTGTTTTATTAGTTTAAAAGAGGGTCAGGGAATCATCATGAGGAATCTGAAACAAAATAATTTACGTATCAACTTGGCGTCTCATCGACAAGCGCGCCGGTCAAAGTTTAGAGAATCCACTTGTTAGTACTCACGATTCAGCACGGTGGCGGCGGATGGAGCTACCACTAGGCTCAAATATAACGTGGATGTCGAAAAGCACTCATGAATTCCACTTTAGAACCACAAAAGCATGTAGACGCCGCTCCCGTTGCAATATCTGCCGGTCATCCTGCCAAAATGGCCGGTAGAATCCGACCGCCTCAAAAAGACATCGCCGTGTTACCAACCTCAAAAAGACATTTCACTCGGTCGCGTAATATCGAGTCGTAACAAAAAGAAGAAGAAAGAAAAGTGTTTATTTGCTCCCAAAAGAATGGCAGCGCATCGCAGGATGTCAATACAAAATGAATCAGCAACTAAACAGCAGCCGGAAACCTAGAATTGTAAACTAAAGATCAAAAATCGGCAATCAATATCGTGTAGCACCATCTTTATCGACCTGTCAAACGTCAGCGAAGTTGTCAGTTTGGCAGTTCGACATTCCCGGCGAAAGATCATCCTATGAGGTTGTTTACGATGGAAAATAAAAGGTTTTGTATTGTTTTACGAGCTAAATGTGAACTTTGTAGTGTTCTACAGAAAGAAAGGATCGTCGTGATATGATAAGCCGCCAGCAGTTGGTCAATTGCAGTGTAAAAATCACATATACGAAGTGTATCAGTGGCTGCAATGTTTATCCCGCTTACCATGCCCTTTGGAAGACAAATAGAATCAGAAAGGTACTCAAATCATGAGCTAGGGATACGTCTTCATACGGCAGGTCAGTACCAATCACCCATTTGCCCGAAGGACGCATCCAAAAACCGTAATACCAGATTTCGGGTGTTACAGTATAAGGAAGTTTTTATCCTGACTTACTTGGCTGGCTCAACGACCCGAGGTGGATCTTGGCCTCCAACACGAGTTGGCGCCAATATGCCCTGTTCTCTGCGATCTCCTCCCAGTTTTGAGCGTGCAGGGCGCGTAGATCCTTCTCTACTCCTTCTTTTCAGCGGCACTTACGCTTAAGCTTAGCTTGGTCAACCAATCGACCGCCGGGTCATTCTGGATACGCTCTCTTCACCGGCCTGTTGTCCTAAATAGCTTTTTATGTGTGACTTCGGTCTCCTGAATCATTTGAGCAGGCAATTGAATCCTTATTCCGGTATTACACTAAATTTCTTTGATAATTTCCAGTTAATATGGTCTTTGTTGACATCGTAATAAAGAACGCTCGCGCCAAGTCAAAGTCAAAATATCTTTATTCAATTTAGGCTACAAGTACCTATTGAATGTCAAAAGCCACCTGTTCGAAAAACTCTCTGTTGACTATGTAACTGTAAAGCTTACCTGGGAGACTTTTGAGATTTCCAATTTTTTTAATGGTGTAAGCAAAGTCACTATGAAATAAGATTTGAATCCTTGACTGCCACAAATACTCCGATTAGAGAATAGCACTTTGAAGCTTTTTGTTTAAAGACTAGAAGAGTCGAGTCTTTTATAACTTTAGCCGCTACGACGGGTAGAACATAACCCGTCGATTGCAGCGAGTGTTCGCGAAGCGCGAAGCTGCGCAGAGAACTTAGTTGTGAACCAGACGGTAACTAATCCCTAGGTAGTCCTGATATTAGATGTGAGTGAGGTGTCTAGGTTGGCAAGAATTATTCGCATACGAGGTAATCTTATACGCTCGATTTTAATAAAAATTTGCACTTAAGTTGAATATTTCGCAAAAAAATTACTGAATCGATCGAATCTTGTTAGCAAACCCCTAATGATTTTAAAAGACCAATCCCGTTGGATACCCCACACTATAGAGTTGGATGAGAAAAAAAAAATCACCCCCACTTTACGTCTATGGGAGGTAACGTAATTTTTTTTTTTAAATTTTTTATTGTACTATTTTGTCGGCATAGTTTACATATATATCCGTGCAAAATTACAGCTTTCTAGCATTGATAGTCCCTGAGCAAAGCCGCGGACGGACAGACAGACAGACATGGCGAAACTAGGTATAAGGGTTCCGTTTTTGCCATTTTGGCTCCGGAACCCTACAAACGAGACATACAGGACGCTTATAGGACCCCATTCAGCATATTGCCACGGCAAGCCGTGGCGCTAATTTTCAGTGAGAAACTTACCTAAAACTTGTGTTGTGTTTTGTTTGTGTGTGTTGCTGTCGGCAATCGAAGCATGCTTGCGAAAATAAAGAAAGAAAATAAAGTGAAAGGCCGGGGAGAGAATGTACAAATACCTATTATAGCCTAGGTCAGGTTTTTTTTCACCCTTTTGGTTTTAACGCCACACTTTTCGTGGATCAAAGTTTCACGGCACACCAGTAAAAATAGCCAAGTGCGAGTCGGACTGGCGCGTAGAGGGTTCCGTACAGTATACCCATAATAGTATAGGTAACATAACGGACAGCGGACGCTTATTAATCGCACACGCCACGCGTCAGTTGGCCTGCATCCACGTCACCTGCTGTTTTTTCACCCCCGACGCAAAAAGAGGGGTGCTGTAAGTTTCACCGCTATGTGTGTCTGTCTGTCTGTGTGTCTGGCTGTGTGTCTGTCTGTGGCACCGTAGCTCTTAAGCGGGTTAACCGATTTGAATGCGGTTTTTTTTCATTCGAAAGCAGGTTCTCTAGCGATGGTTTTTAGACGTGTTATATCAAATCGGTTCAGCCGTTTTTGAATTATTGAACTTTGAAGTGACAAAGTCGGGGTTTTCCAAGTTTTTGTTGGTTAGGGTAGGTATATTTAATTATAATGCCGTCTATTTCTAACAATAAAAACAACCGACTGAATACATACATTGACTAAAACTTGATAACAAAGTTTGGTTTACGACCGTTTATTGTTTACCCTTTTCTATAAAAAGAGGTTAACAATATAACCACCATTTGCGTTGAATGTATTGAAAGAATATTTGATATTTGTTTCAGGTTCACGACAGGCAATAAGCGAATGTTTATATTTGTTCCTAAAATACGTTTCACGTTGTAAAGTATTCCCTTTTAAATGTTTGTGTGTGATCTCGCGAAGGGAGGCTGTGGAGTTAAAATGTTATAAGCTACGTATATACAGTTAGCTCAAATTATTTTCACATATGTTGAGTATTTTTTCCATTATTTAGTTATATTAAAATTAATGAAATAATTGGCACAAGACAAGACTTGGGGGAATTGTATATATTATAGTCAAGTTGTTTTTAGGATAGTTTAGTATTAAGTACTTCAATTGTACCTTTACAATAATGCGTTTGAATAAAAGCTTGAATACATGAATTAATAAATAATGACTTGAGTGTGATAATAATGTGATGAGTATGACAACTATGTAATATTATAAATGTGAATTTGATTATGTTTATTTGTCACGTGTTAAGCTTAAAATGCTGAACCGATCGTGATGAGTGATCGTGATCGTGAAGACCAGGGAAATGTTTTATGTTTGAAAATCGCATAATTCGGGACGCGAGACGAAATCGCGGGCAGTTTTTAATAACCACACTGACTCGCATACTTAATAAATTTCCATTTGAAACTGTGCAAGTAATTGTGAATAGCAAACACAACAAGATTAAGCATATCTTTGTGCGATGGTTAAACCTACCTCCTTAAATAAAAATTGTATACCTACCTACTCAGAGTAAAATATTAAAATTATAATTAGTATTGTACCCATTAATTCCAAATAATCAAGTAATATTATAAACATTGACTGCAACAATCCAATTAATTAAGGATTAGTTGTTAATTAATGAAATGTACCTGTATTTTTTATTGCAATAATCAGCTTTTAATATATTTTTTTAATAAATAATGAAAATAAAATCAAATATTTTTTTGGCGTTATTTGTATCGTCTTAATAATAACAATTGTACGAGAATACCCTTCAAAGCCAAGTCCAAATATCTTTATTCAATGCAGGCTATAACAAGCACTTATGAATGTCAAAAAAATCTACTACCGGTTTGAAAAAACCTCTATCGAGAAAAACTCGTCCCACGTAAAAAATACCCATTCGTACTTGGTTGAGTTTTTTATATTTTTTATACGAACGTATCTCTATGGAACAATGTGAACTTGGTGATGTTAGGTAGATTGTTAATAGCTTTAAACCAGAAGTGTGTATTTGAGACAGAATGTGTTTTGATAAAGGCATGATGCGTTGAAAAATACATTGTTTGGACGCCGATTGTACTAGTCTTTAGAAGGACCCTTCCATTCCACGTCGCTCCCTCTTTCGGTCTCTTTTGTACATAGTAGTAATTTTTCCCGTCTAAATTTTCACAGAATGAGTAGGTATGATTCCCGTTCAAGATCAACATGGAAATTTGAACGAAGCGGAGTATCCTCTTCATAATAATAAGTTTACAAATGACATAATTAAACTTTATTTATTAGCAAAAATATTGAAAACGGCGCTAAAAATAGTTAGTTTTCAGAAAAACTTTTGTGAAATGGAAACTAATTCTAAAAATATTTTATAGTGATAAGGCCGCCTATTGCTGCTTGTAATTTTTTCTCTGTGTAACTGTTTTCTGTATCGCTTACTATTTCTGGTGAACAATAAAGAGTCATAGTATTGTTCGACAAACAGTTCGCCCGCAGAATCCAACTCGGATGGGCAGCGTTCGGGAAACTTCGTGATATCTTCTCGTCCAGTGCTGGACCAGTGTGTGTTGCCAGTGATGACTTATGGCGCTGAGACGTGGTGCTTGACTGTTGGCCTTTTAGACAGGCTCAGAGTCACGCAACGAGCTATGGAGAGAGCTATGCTCGGAGTTTCTTTGCGCGATAGAATCCGGAATACGGAAATTCGTCGAAGAACTTAAGTCACCGACATATACTTAGCTGGAAAAATATGCAAGTTGAAGTGGCAATGGGTGGGCCACATCGCTCGAAGAACAGATGACCGTTGGGGAGAAAAGTCCTCGAGTTGCGACTACGTACCGGAAGACGAAGCGTTGGCAGGCCTCCCACCAGGTGGACTGACGACACCGTGAGAGTTACGGGAAACCGGTGGATGCAAGTGCCGAGTGTTGTCGTTCATTGTGGCGTTCTAACGGGGATCCCTTGGTTCAGCAGTGGACCTCTTCCGGCTGATGATGATGATGGTGATGATGTATTGTATTGTATTGTAAAGTATTTTTTTTGTCACTCCGACAGTTTAAAAAAAAAGCTAATTATACCAGGATACACAAGGCTAGGAGGTTTTTACACAGAAGACGAAGTAGTCATAAAATAAACGCTTGAAAATCATTACCCTTTTTCGGACAATCGGGTAAAAATCCAAGTATCTTTTGCATCTCAAACAGCTTTATTAGTATGAGTGACATTGCACCGCAGCACGCGTGCAACGAAACGCAATTTCAGTTTGCACGTCAACCTCCGCAGTTAGCACCTTTGTGGCCGAGGAAATTGAATGCGCTCCCTGCATACTTGTGATGTTTCAAAATTCAAATTTTAACAGCGTTTCATAGCCGAGAGAGATCTGGTTATTTGATTGAATTTCAGCTGAATGCTCAGGGTATTTCCTCTTGAAACGAGTTTATTGGTGGCATATGACAAGTTTTTGTTTTTAGTTTATTAAATTTTCTAATTTACTGACCCGGCAAACGTTGTTCTGTCATATAAATATGGATGAGGGGGGTTTTTACTATGTCTGTAGACTTAAGGTTATAGGTAAATTTTATATACCTACTTCTAGATCGCGAGAATATCGTCACAAACACACACACACACACACACACACACACACACACACACACACACACACACACACACACACACATTGAAACTTTTGTATTTTTTACTTCTACTATGACATTATCATAAATAAACAAAATATGTAGTCATAAATCAGTATTTTATGGAGCAAATTAAATTACCACAAAGTCCATACAAAATATCGACTCGCTTCGTCGACCTGCTCGGAACGCCTTCTACTCAAAACTAGCGATAAAGTAATCAAAACTTTCTGAACTAAGCCGGGGATGTGTAGAAAAGTCCAAACCTCCTGAAACTGGGTGAACTGTGACATGACTAAGTATGACATACTAGCCTTTGCCCGCAGTTATGACCGTTACTTTATAACCGTTAGGTTAGGTTGGAGAAATAGGATTTGTGAAGCGTTTTCAGAAATCAGATTCCAAAAATGTGATAAACTGAATTAAATAAGCAAAATTTAAGTAATGACCCTCATTTGACCATTGCAGTGTCTCGTCACAAAGGCAGTTATAAAGCAGGTCTACACTGTTAAGCAAATTGACTGTTTGAAATGTTGCTGTCCTGCATATAATAGCAACGAGTGACAAAGATAGAACTTTAATCACATGATGCGCACCCGGCTTTAAACAGTTGTCATTTATCGTAAAGTCCGAAATGTATACGAGTATTTCCAATGTATTTTTACAAATTAAATTATTAAATTACTACGTTACAAGTAAATACAAAAGAATTTAAATATCAGATTTAAATAAAAATATCTACCTATTTACTATTACATCATTAAACAAACATAGGAATAATCGAAGCTAAAAGAAGAGAAATAAATAAAACTATTTGTCATGGTTCATTTAGGACCCTAAGCCGTGCTTAAATTACTGTCACATTGTAATGCCACAGATTATGTTATGTACGACCTGAATTTTTCTAGGCAATGGAACGTGGCTGTCTCACTGTGACGTCATCCAGCGTATTTCGTAAAAAAAAATATAAAAAATTAAATACTCATCCAAATTCAAAAACAATGAAAATGGTATCTTAAAATGTCCTATTCTTTCCAAAAATAAAATAAAAACTAGGTTATTTTTTTGGTGCGTCCCAATTGAAATTTCAGGTTTCAGGTGGGATTTTGTCAAATTCCCACGGGATGTGAATTCCGTGGCGAATTATGAATTCTGGATATCGCAGTTGGGATTTTGTATCTTCCGAGCCCGTGGAAATATTGTGATAAAAAGCGTGAAACAGTTATTATACTTACATACATACACACTGGCTAGTTTTTTCAGATTCCGTATTTCTGAATGAAAAATTCGAACCTTAAAGAGAGAGAGCTTAAATCATATAATTTGGTTCCTTACTTTAGCACAATCAGCAAAAAGTCCTTTTAATTATCATAAATTTCATGGCACTATTAAATGTACCTACTGAAGATACTTCTCGTTAACTTACGGTCTAGGAAACCGCCTCCCTAAGCGCCTAAGATTCAAGTCCCTTCGCAAATAACGATGTAAATATTAATGCTTCATTTTTATAAAATAGGACCATCCAATATTCTTCTTATAACGAATCGGGTTTGATTCCCCGAAGATCCCCCGACAATTTTAGGGACCGGAAAATTAAGTTCTGTACAATATTGTACGTTTTTTTCTTTCATCTTATTATAATTTTTCCCGTCTTCGGTTCTGTATCGCTGAAAAGATCTAATGACGTCAATTTTGAGAAAAAATGCGGAGTTGTGCGGATTAGAAAAATGATTTATATTAAGCGGTGGCCGGGAAGTGGGAAAAATAAGTGTTTATATTGGATACAGAGTTGGTATTGTAAAAGTAAACTGATAATAAACTGCTCGAATAATTATTATTATTAGGTTGAATGAGCTCATGTCTCGTCGGCTCCTTTTGTTATAATAATATGATGCAAGTTTTAACTTACGTGTTCAGTTGATTCTACAAGGTGCTTAAAATGATTCTGGATTATTTTCGTGTTTTAACCCCCGACGGCAAAAAAGAGGGGTGTTATAAGATTGACTCCAATATATGTCTGTCTGTCTGCCCGTTTGTGACAGCTCTCAAGCAAATGGCTCGATTTCGATGCAGATTTTTTAAGTGAAAGCGAGATTTCTTGTGGTGGTTCTTTGCTACGTTAGATGTGGCGTCCACCGCGCCGCACAGCAGACTCCCTCCAACACTACAAGGTTGTGCAGCCCTGGCGCAGCGTTAAGAGCTATGCTCCTGGTTAGCTCATGCTCAGTGTCCCGTTAGATGGCGCTATTATCAATATTGCCTTTCTTCAGGTTTTTTTCGTAAATTAGGAAGAATTATTTCACCAAAAACTAATGGCTGGAGTATCTCAGCGTAACCGATTTTTTGATTCCACACTCGAAATTAAATATTCCGCTAAAGCCGCAAACGAGTTGCTTTACTTTGAACGTCAATTACGGCCGTATACGGACACTAGGAGCTCACGCACACACGCAAACAGACAGCCCCAGGCTGCGTTAGCGAGGACAATGGCTGACTTCACGCGTTAAATGACGCGCTGGCCGACGGAGATCACCGCAGTATGTATAAGAGTACTCTGTGGCTCTGTGACTCACTGCATTGCCTGCACCCGCGCATACTCGATCAACACTCAAAGCGAGAAGAGCACGTCAACTTTTTTTTATTATCTAATCTTCAATATTTTACCAAGTTTGTGTGGTTAGTAAGTTTTACTGAACATCCTTGTAAATATTTTTTAAATTATATTTAATTAAAACTTTATGTGATGATGCCTTTTATGTTTTTGTTATTGTTATATAGAAGGAATACTGTGAATTTAAATGTATATTCCGAACAAATAGTATATTAAGTAGTAGTTGTAGTATGTTATTGTTTTTGTAATGTATATTCCTTATTATATTCTAAAACATCGTGCTAAAATATCCTTCACGTGACTTCTATTGGCGCCAACACCCTTCAGGCCTTCATGGGTCTTGGCCACCTCTACAATCTTCCTCCAATTTTTACTATCGGACGACTTGGCCCCTATTTGACCAACGTGACAATTATCTGTGACATATGTCGAGAGACTATTGTACAGTACCCGCCACATAAATTGTATATCGGTCTTTGGAAAGAGACTCGGCTAATTTGGCTTCGTAGAGCGTTGTCACACACTACTTATGTGACGTTTGCCAGTCGTTGTGAAGGTGCAATAGAGTACGGACGCGTTTAGATGAAAATATATAATAAAGAAGTGTTGGAACCTCCCAAAATTTTAAATTGTACGATGGCATCTTTAGGAAAAAAGGGAACTATCCTGTTTCTAATATTTGCAACAGCTCTCTATAGATATCTTATCCGAAGTTCACATGTCATTAATTTGACGTAAACTAATTAAGTCCATAATGGTCCAGTATTTGTTTGATATACTCAAAAACGTCACTTAATAAATACGATGATTGATGGACGGTCGCCAGTGTTCGGAAATCGTCGTGAACAGCCAATTGTCTTTTTCCGAAGACCGATGTGCAATATTTATCGCCGGGTACTGTACCACTAGTGGGTTCATGGCACTGAATGTTTTAAGACAAAAGTCCACATAGCTTTTGAAATTAGATTTTTTTCTTGTCGACTTATTTGTCGGTAAATTTTGACATGAGATTGAAGGTGTGTCAGTCTTGCATTACAATTGTTGTATTTCGTGGTTAACATACGCGTATGTCTTAATATTACTTCTTCTTCTTCTTTAGCCATTCTCAACCTCTAAGGTGTAGGCCCCCTTGAGCTTATGCTATCTTGCTTATCGTTGGTGTACTTAATAGGGGGCCTCCTTCCATTTGGTTCATCTCTTTAAGATCTCTTGTAAACAATTTTCCTAACGCTTTAGCGGCCTGCCTTTTGGTCAGTTCTGTCCCTACCAAAACATCTTAGTCTATATTTATATATTCCCCCGGTGGCTTAGGATTTGCTATTTTGTTGTTAATATCCGTCCGTCACTCAAGGCAGTGCAATATTAATCAATTTATTAGCAGTAGCTGCTAATCTTATTCCTGTTCAGTTCTGATGCCTGTTCTATTACTTAGTTAATCAAATTACGCGCACTCAACAGTAATCAATCAATTGATTGGTATTAATTATGTATACTCTCTGCCCATAGTATAATAATGACTCAGCATCATCGTCTTTGCCTAAGTGCTGGGATACGAGTAATTAGCTATTTATTTATAGTTACTATATTACTTATTTAGCATACATAACATTACCTTCTGCGGTTGACTTGGTCGCTTGATTTTAATCTTTGTTTTTAATTTTCATATTTTTTAATGTAAGTATGTATGCATGCATGTATGTATGGCTATTTTCTTGATACTCTGTATAACTTTTAGAAAAAAAGTATGAAATAAAAGAATAATACTAAAAAACACCCGACTGCCTTAAAGACTTGAGATTAGAACTAAAACTTTAGACTTCAAAAGTCGGAACCCATTACTGAGAATAATTTGAATGGGTCCTGACTATTGTTTAAGTTAATTAACACAGTTGTCGACTGCTGGACTGACTTCAAAAAAGGAGGAGGTTCTCAATTTGTCTGTATGCTTTTTTTTGTATGTTTGTTAAGCGACAACTCTGCCAATTGTTGGCCGTTTTTTTTTTCAAAGATACTTTTGAGGTGGTCCGGTCCTATTGTCAATAAGTCAGGATCTGATGATGGGATCTTAGAGAAATCACGGGCAACCCTCAAAGCACACCTACGAAACGATTAAGAGTATTGTCATTTTTAGACGGCTATAGTTCTGCTCCTGCTGGCTCGTGCTGAGTCACCGACTTCAAACTAGTAGAAAATAATTTTCAGTTTTTGTAGTAGGTTCCCATTTTTTTATTTAAAGTTTTTTTAAGAGAGTGAGGCTTTTTGGTTAGATACATAAGAGTAGTTCATTAATAAGGTCCTATTATACCTGGGTACGGAACCTTAAAATCAAGTCAGAGATTGATATCTATATAAGTTATTTATGTCACAAACATATTCCTACATATGTAACTGCTCTGCTAACGTATAACTATATAAGTTAGGGTTTATTTACTTTGAAAACGCTACGTTGGAAGTTTGACAAAGCGCAAAATGTACTATTTAGATAGCATGGTACATACGATCTGCTAATGGGAGATAGTTTTGTTACTAGAAATTTAGTTAGTTAGGGCGTCTCTAATTGTGAAGTTTGCTCTACATTTTGGTTAATAAACGTACTGGAGTTAACATTATAATAATGTCATAAATGCTAAATTTAGTGAGTTCGTGCGTGTGTAAGTTTTTTTTTTCGGATTTAGGATAAAATATGGTCTGCAGATGTATTTAACAAAGTAACACATCATTCCATTAAAAAATATATTTAAGGATCACTTTGTTGCGTAAGATCCGTCTGTCTGTCAATTCTGTCCAGTTGTTCTAGTGTGAAAGCATATGTAACACACAGACGCACGCACATATAAAAAAATGCCTCACAATATTACTAAGATAGCTTCGCAAAAAATATTTTCTTTTCCTCAAAACTTCTCGCTTTGCTCGTGACAATTATCGGTTCCCAAATAACTCGAACACAATCCTAATTTACGCATACCACGAATGTTCACACACCAATATCTTAAGTAACGCAGGAGCCGAATCAAATTATTACATTTGAATAAGCTATTATTACCAATACAAATGTGCGTGCTATTACCATGATATATCGAGCGTTATTATATCGAGCGGTTCGCACTCCGCCCCCGTGATACGGGCACAATTAATAATGTATCAGCTAATGGTGTTTTCTTCAATTTATGCAGGATCGGGGGTCGATTCTTAGGTTTTGTAGCGTTTGCAATTTTGGTTACCGTAATAAAACTAGTTGGCCCTTGTACAGTCAAGGGTTGTATATTATACAGTCATAGCGTCAAATATTTACTACATCTACTTCATGGTTAGTGGCATTATGAAGTGCCTAGATTATGTTTAAGTATGTTTCATGTTATTTATCTGTTTCCATTTGTGTTTTGATTGTCCTTATATTTAAATTGTTATTTGTATTTAATGTAGAATAGAGAAAAATATTCTTTCTTCCACACCGCAGTACTGGAGTCTAGTTCTTAGTTAGCTATAGAGAGCGTTGCCCACCCTAACTTTAGATCCTTGAGTTTTCTGAAACGGGAAGAGATTGTGCCTCTATTCTAAAGCTCAGTGTAGACAAACCTGCAAGGAAAATTCTGCAAGTTGAAATACATTGTAGCACTCGATTGAATTTGTCAAACTCATTCGCTTTACTGCCACGCAATGTATTTAATGAAGAACACGGGTCACCGACATAACCAAGCTAATTAGCTCGTTGAAGCGGCAATGGGCAGGACATAATATAGCGGAGAATAGATGGCCGTTAGGGCCGAGAAGTTCTTGAATAGAGACCGCGGATCGGCAAGTGCAGCAGGACGTCCACTAACGAAATGGACGGATGACCAGGTTAAAGTCGCGGGTTCACGGTGGATGCAAGCCGCTGCCAACCGAAGCAACTGGAGGTCTGTGGCGGAGGCCTATGTCCAACAGCGGACGTCGTACGGCTGAAATGATGGTGATGATCAATGCATTTAATACAACTTATACGATTTTTTGCAAGTCTAAACTGGGTTTCAAACAGGGCACGGCATGGTTTTTTTTTGCTCATACGAAGAGACTTACGAGCATTTCATAAAACAGTAGTAGCGGCGCGTTTGATTTAAAGGCATGTTTATTCAAATAATTAAAGCAAGCCCGCTCTGGGAGAGAAACTTAACAACATAAATTTGCAAGGCGAAATGTTTGTTCCAAATGTTTGGCCCAAATGTTTGTGGCACATGTTTAGATTGTAAATCATTCGATATTAACTTCAAAGCTCGTTCACGTTGCTATTATTATATATATCATGGAAAATTTTGATGATGTTTTGGTGATTAGTACCCTACACGTCGTACATATAGGTATGGTTACATTGGATCGAGCTACAATGCTTTAATGAAATTTGAGTACACGTTTTAGCAATGCTACGCATATTTTAACAGATTGTTCTGTAATGGTATCATTTATACTCGTGGAGCATGGTTTATAAGATTTCATTAGATATAATACCTTTATAAAAGCTTTGTTGTATAATTATTTGTTTTAGAAATCTCGGAGACGGCTCTAAAAATTTAGATGCGAGCGCTTTTTAGGCCATAACAGCGACTAGATAGTCGCCACAATATGGTAGCTACCATATTGTGGCTAAGGATCACGTTGACACATATCAGGAGTTATAATTCTGTATATTTTGCAAATGGATCACACTTGTTTTTTTTGGAGTCTATTTGTATTTTTTTTGTGTTTTTTTTATTCGATATGGTTTCACGGGATACCTGTTAAATTAACAAATTTGGAGTTGAAATAAAAAATACAAGAATCCAAAAAAAAAAAATTTGGTTGCTTAGTAGCGACATCTTGTCTGGGCGAGCGGTTAGTTCCGAAAGAATGTGACGTCTCTCGAAAAAACATAGATGTCGCTAGTGCTGCTGCTTAAGTAGCGTAGTAGAGATAAGCAACCTGAGATTTGTATGCATATCTCAGCTCAGCAGAGTGTTGGCCGTAGAGGCCAACGCTGGTCTTCTCAATGTTAATTTACTTCGAATATGTGTAAATAAAATTATCGTTCTCTCTTCCTCTCTCTCTCACTTGAAATTAGGTACAATAGTGAAAAAACGAAATCTTTTTTTAATTAATTTAGAAGATAGTGACAGACGAGCAGCCAATATTTTTCATCAATATCAAAGTGAATTAGGTAAAAATAATTTGAAAAGACAAAGCGAGTCGCGCGATGGTCTTATAACTCGATTTATATCCAACGACATATCGCAGTTATTGACAGTAGAGCAATTAAAAAAAAAAACTTTTTCCAAAGCTTTTTAATTTTCGAATGTTCTGGAACAATCTCGCAAATTGATAAAGATAAATTGAATACGAGTAGTAGGTAGTAAATGATCGTTTGTAGCGTTCTTTTGTAAACCCGCGACTCTGTTTGTGAAAAATTCGTTTATATATCGCTGTCTCGAGGGATTTATACAATATATTCCGGGGTAAAAAGTATTACTTTCTTCCCAGGGTCTCAAAACTACTCATAAAAAATTTCATGTAAGTCAGTTCAGCGGCTGAAAGTCGGCGTGAAGATGTAACAAATAGACACAGTTTAGTTAACTCATGTGATGTGATAGCCATCATGCAGCTTAGTAATTACAAGCTAACAGCGACTGAGATGACATTGTCAGAATAGTCTAAATAGTGGTTAACGACCGAATAGCCAAGTGGTTAGAGAACCTGACTACGAAGCTTAAGGTCCCGGGTTCGATTCCCGGCCGGGGCAGATATTTGTATGAATAACATGAATGTTTGTTCTCGGGTCTAGGATGTTCTATATGTATTTAAGTATGTATTTATCTATAAGTATGTTTATCCGTTGACTAGTATCTACAAATACAAGCTTTGCTTAGTTTGGGACTAGGTCAATTGGTGTCGATATATAATTATGATATAATTATTATCGAATGATTGGTTTTTCTCAGCTCTAGGCTGGTATTAACTACTACATTTACGGGTTATCCACCAAGTAAATGTAGCAAGAGTTGTAGAATAAATATTTTTAAGAAGGTTGCGAAGGGCTATTTTCAGGGTCTAGTTGCATAAACTTTCTCACTATTCTGCATGTATTAAGTAATTTATCATTATTATTATTAATAGTTACTACAGATTCGACACTCATATTCGACAACCGCTTTACTCACCGGCTACCGAATAGCTAACTGGTTAGACAACCCCCCACTGGAGACAAATTAATGAATGTTTCCATCACAGAGTAAATTTTATGGTCTCAACTCGTGGAGATAATCGAAATAGAATCATTATGTGTGTTAGTAACAGAGAAGTGTAATTCATTGAGTGACGAAGCTCTGCTAGTTTGAAAGTCAATATCCTGCCACATGCTGCCTTTGACGCGTGGACAAGCCTAAAGTGCAAATTCAAGGCCTGGCTCGATTAGCAAGTGAAATCAGTGGCGCCAGTGCGTGGAAACTGGCCTGTTGTGCTAGCCTGGCCTAATATTATGCGGATATAGCTGTTAGGTTTAATTGTTTTAAAATGTCATGAAACCCTGCTAATATCATAATAGTTGTGGCTTGGAATTTCCTGTGCGAATAATTCGTTTCTCGTAATCCCGCGGGAACTATGCAATTTTCCGTGATAAAAATTATCTTAATGTCCTTTCTAAGAACTTAAATCTCTGTACATACCAACTTTCATTACGATCGGTTAAGTAGGTACTCTTAGGGGCTGTTTCACCATTTATTGATAAGTGTTAACTGGCGGTTAGGTGTGATGCCGTCACTTTTTGTTTTGTTAGAATGGACGGAGACGGCATCACATTTGACCGTCAGTTAACACTAATCAATGGATGGTGAAACAGCCTGTCGGCTCGTGGATGGGTGGAGTGATGCCAGGGAATTGAAAATGCGAGAGGTCTGATTTCTTCGGTGTATATTTGGAAAGTAATTATAATTAAAATTGTTCCCTAAAAGTTGGTTTACATAAGCGCCCTCTGTTAGCTCCCTAAAGAACTACTTGGTTTAATGATTTGCTACAAACAATCGATGACAGTTCTTTAATTCATCAATAAGCCACGTAATTTGCGTATCATTGTGTAGATGGCGCTGTCAGGCACATTGACACAGCCCCTAAGTGTGAAAGCCGAACAAATGAACAAACTCATTCGCATTTACAATGTTATGTAAGATAGGAAAGTTTTGCCAGTATCTCGTTAACGTTAAATTGTCTTAAACGTTAAAGTGTCTGGAAGAGAGAAAGAAATCATTTATTCGTGACATAGTACGGAATAACGAAAAGAAAGCAAAATTAAAAAAAAAAAAAAAAAAAAAGTTTTGGTGTAAACCACTCATACGATGGACCGATGATCTGGTCGAAATTGCCGAAAAGAAGTCGATGAGATAAACTGGTCGAATGGTGCATGGCTGGAGGCTTTACTCAGCATTGGGTAGCCAAGGGCTGAAGAAGGAAAATATAAATGTCTGCAGATGCCATTGATAACACAATTGTATTTTTAGGGGTAAATTTCACGGATATTGAGCACACTTGAGTCTTACAATTTTGGTATAAAACACAGTCTTGTTATATAAATTAACATAAAAACCAATCTGTAGATTTAAGTGATCAATTATGTTCGTTAACAGTCTTACTGAAAATGTTAATTTTGCCATTATTATTTTCAAACTTTATGTACTTTGAAAACTCAATAAACTTAATTGCGCATTTGTAATAAAGTACTCAAAACGTTTTGCCGTTTTATTTTTATTTCTGCTCTGTTTCCCGGCAGCAATCTGCAAAACGGTTTTACGGAATTCATCGGCCGTTTCAACCGTCTACTGTTTTCAAACTATACCCTGTAGGGGCCCGCGGAAATCCAACGACAAAAAATCCATCTCAGCCCCCGTTACTACGCGATTATGTGGGGGCCAGGCCTAGGGGGGCACGGAGGGGCCTAGAGGGGCCCGGGGGCCCCCGGCGCGGGTTATCGCGAGCATTTGAACGGAAAGGGCGGATTTATGTCGCCAGAAATGTACGAGTAAGTACACGAGTGTGTGGAATGACGAAGTTTACGTGTTTATTCGGGATGTTAATAATAAAATTATTAGACGGAGATGATTTGTGTTAATAGTTTGAAGTGAAATTAAATATAGCGTGACTTTTGCTAGTATGTTTAAATTTAGGGAAAACACTACAATTTAAATCATATTAATTTTGTATTTATTGGCAGAATAGGCATGCGCTTGAATACATTTACCATCTGGCGGTAATTAAAGTTGTTGAAGTCTAAGTTAGAACACGCCTGTGAAATGTAAAATGACCCTTGCCTTAGAATCGACCCTGGTTTCATTTTTCAGTAAAGTTATCCAGCTAAATGCTCTGAAGCAAAAATAATATGCGACGTAATCTATGGGTGATCTCTAATACGTGTTTACTTTATAATTTTGCTCTATGTACATATTTTCTATATTGTTTAGAAGTCTATTATTGATTTAATTGATAAAAGGATCACATCAGGATTTCACTCAAGCGCAGGTTTAGTGAACATAGGTTTTGTGAAGTGAACATTAGATATATCCACAACAAGCTTTGTCATATCTGAAAAAAGAAACAGTATCCCAAGCGTGGTTCGTCAATAAAACAAATTCAAGATCCGCAATAAATTTCGTCATTAAAACTAAACCTCAAAGCTATCTTCCGACCCATACAACCTAGGACCAAATGTACCCAAAATACTTGCCGCATTGCACTGTGTTGAATTGCTAAAGATATATGCTGATATTTTACGATGTATGCTGCTATATTGTTAATTGTGCGATGTTCGATTAACAGTCATTGTATTTTGTAGTATTGCAGTCATATCACCAATCAATTGATATATTTTAATGAGCTTTTAAAACGTTATTACCGCACAGATTTTGCACGGTGATAGTGAACTGTGATGCCACTTATATGATGAATTATTTTATCTATTTATTTCAAGGCAACCAAATATTAATTTTTGCAGTTAGCATTCAATTTTCCGGGTTAAATTTAAGTCGATATAATTTATTAGTGTTATGGTCTTGATATTGTTTTTTTTCTAGAAATTTAAACTTCCTTGTCTTTGTTTTGAGACAATGGACCATGGTCAGAAGACACTTAGACAATTGATAAAGATGTTTGCCCGTTTCAAGGGTTCAAGTGGCCCCAGGTCTGATAATTGCGTCTCCCAAGGACTAAAAACATTATAGCAGTTCAGAGAGGTAATGTCAACGTCATACATAGGATCGATGCCCGTGGCGAAAAAAGTCCTGCTTACGTCTTTACTTTGTAGTTTAGTTTAAACAAAGTTTTAGTCTATAATAATTTTATCTTATAATATAATATTAATTATAAGTTAATACGCTAAGTATGCCGGTAGTAAGTGTACCGGTGGCCTTTGTCCAGCAGTGGACGTCTTCGGGCTGATGATGATGATGATGATGACGCTAAGTATGTCAATTGATTATCATGTGATGTTCAGTATTGTCATGTATTGTGTTTAATAAATAATTTTTTTTTACTTTTTATTACTGTCAATTTCAACTAATAAACGACCTTGTTAATTTTCAACGTTACTGGTGCGTCAAAATGTTAAAATTTGATTGCTTTTTTGCGGATAGCTAAAGTATTTTTCGTTCATTTATAATTCGTTTTTTAATTCTTAATCAATATGGCTGGCTTAACACGGAACTGTGAATTAAACCGTGGTGGCCTAGTGGTTTGACCTATAACCTCTCAAGCAGAGGATCGTGGGTTCAAGCCCCGGCTCGCACCTCTGTGTTTTTCTAAATTCATGTGAGAAATTACATTTGAAATTTACCACGAGCTTTACGGTGAAGGAAAGCATCGTGAGGAAACCTGCACAACCCTGCGAAGCAAATCAATGGTGTGTGTGAAGTTCCCAATCCACAGTGGGCCCGCGTGGGAACTACGGCCCAAGCCCTCTCAGTGGGACTTTAGGCTGGGATATTGACGATGAACATGGAACTTCTCAAGTGCATTTTGCACACCGAAACACACTGTCACCTATGATGTTTATTCAGGAGGGAAGGTGCACTTTTACAAACAACTGTGTAGCTTAGCTACGAGTAGTCTATACAAAAGAGTCGTAGACGCCTACGGCGTAGCACCCACTACGACGTGTGCCGAGTTAGACGACACGGTGATGACTTTTAAGTAATTTTCATAAATAGGTACTTAATAAGTAAATGTTGATGTTATTATACTTAAGTCTTTTATGGCCGTTATCAAAAAAAAGTGTCAAGACGAATCAAATGAGACCAAAATCGAAGAGGTCGTGTATAATTTCAAATAATCAGAAAAAAAAACTGTGTAAGTGAATAAATATGCCTTCTTTCTTTCTTCTTTATTTTTTATATTACAAAAAATAAACGCGAACACACCACCCATTTTCCCATGACATACCCATATTCCCATATATTCAAATTGAATAACTTTTTTCAAACCAACTGTCCGTGACTGTGTGTGAAACTCAGGTATTCCATTCCGAGAAATAAAACAATTTACTTTGTAAACAAACACGGCCAAGTTGATCCCTTGAAGATTTTCACCGAAATAATATCACAGAAACCGGATACTGGATACCCTATTACACGGGGACCCCGGGCTATTTGATGTAAATGATGTGTTCTTACTACTGACTTGGATATAAAAAATATTGTTTGCTACCTCGCCGAGCATTCAGAGTAAGCTTTACTACTTATAAAAGTTCATGTTATATTTTAGGGTCCCATACATTAGTTGGCAAAACCGGATTATGGAATCATTTTCTTGTCCGTCCGTCTGTTTTTCAAAACCGTTTTGTAGTTAAAGCTTTTTTTAGTTGAGGCATTTTTAGTTAAAGTTGACGTTACGATTTCTTATTTATAAACGAAATTATAAAAAAAAAATCGAAACAAAACGGACACATCCATACAATATTTTGGGGACACACCTGGATACCCTGTTTTTCCAGCTCGGAATCATGGACTGAGTCTACCTCCCAAATTTTGTTGAAATTGGAGAGATAAACTCACTGGATACAACTTTAAACATGCCCAGGAACTCGTAGAGGTATCAAGCTAAAATTAAAACCTCTAAGGTCTGCTACCCTTTGGAGCTGTGAAAAAAATAAAACTTCTAGATAAGCCCAATCAAAAGATACAGTCATGAAAAAAGGTGTTTATTAACATACAAATTGCTGAGAAAATAACAATTTTGTAACAATTTATAACATAGTAATAATATTATAAAACAAACATGAGTGTGAATGAACTTTGTCACAATATCCAGGGTTTATTCAATATCTTTTCAAAAATGATTATAGGTTGGCTGACACAACTTTTTTGTCTTCTCTAAGTCGTCACTTGAATAAAGAAGCGCATATTAAATATAATGACCCGGATAATTGCAACAGCCGCTAAGTCGCGTTGCTCCGAAGACGAAGGGCTACGGATTAGCCCGAAACATGTCGAGCTAAACTCGATTTAAGACGTGAGTTATCCAGGTCATTATATTTAATATGAGTGGGTCTCACGGTAGTTTCATGTTCAAAAGAAGCGGATAGCACCAAATCGAGTCGCACAACTTGTGCAAACGAGTTATGAATGCCAAATAGGTCGATAGAGAAGCACGCCAGTGAACAATTGGCGGGCACTTGGCTATGTTTTGCTATGGGAATGTTTGCCTGCAGAATTGTTATTAGACGGGTTCTGGCTGACAAAACCGCCTCGCAAGGCAACCTTTTTCGTGCGAATTTGAGCTCTGTGTTGAACAAAATCACCTCCTATTTGCCGCACGAGCCGGCTCGCTCAGTGGAGACCTCGGTGTTCATTTAACGTGTATAGTTTAATTATAAACTTGTTAATATGTGTATACACTCCGCAAGAGACAATACTATTGTACTATTGTGTTATTTTCAAGTTTATAATTAAACTATACAAAACGTTAAGTTACAATACAATACAATAAAACAACTCTTTATTGCACACCAACACAGTAAGCAGTAGCTACAGAAAACACAGATATTATATACATAGAGATTTTCTAAGGTAAGCAGGCGGCCTTATCGCCTTATGGTTGGCCTATAATGTCTTTGAAATAGTGAGACGACAGATACGAATCCTAATAGTGAATTACAACATGTAATAATGTAGGTATTTAACAAATCCGCGTAACCATTTTCAGATCCGAACCGTAATGGTTTAGGTAGAATAGCGTTTCTCAATCTTTTCCAATGATAGACCCCCTAGCAATTCCGTAATATTATCTACGGACCCATTAAAGTTTGCTTCTAATCCATACTAATATTATAAATGCGAAGTGTGTGTGTTTGTATGTTTGCATGTTTGTCCGTCTTTCACGTCGAAACGGAGCGACGGATCGACGTGATTTTGGTCATAGAGATAGTTTATGGGTCAGAAGTGACATAGGCTACTTTACTTTTTACATACATACTTAAAATCACGCCTCTTTCAATCACTTGCTACAATCCTGGCATACAACTCTCGCTTCCTCTACAGCACGATTACTTGGAGTTAATACTTGACAGATGGGCGTGCCCTCAGTAAATTTTCAACTTTGACGTCATAAAAATAAAACCATTTTTACCCGACTGCGAAGAAGGAGGGTTATGTGTTTGACGCGTATGTATGTATGTACGGATATATGTATGTCTATTCCTATGTCCTCTCGTAACTACTCAACGGCTGAACCGATTTTGATAAATGGTTCGTCATTGGATTCGTCTTAATGACGCGAGTGACACTGGGTACATTAAATTCTTAAAAAATTAAATGGCGGATTTTTGGCGCCGAATTGTAATTTTTCAAAAAATGTTTTTTATTCAAACTTATCGAGTGGGGTATCAAATGAAAGCTAATAATTAGCCCATTCTAAAAATATATGGGTTATAACCGTTTTAATATACCATTTTCACAGAAAAGTGTGAAATAAAACAATAAATTTAAAAAAAACAAAAAACCCGACTGCCTTAAAAATACCAAAAAGAAGAAACAAGTCTAGTGGGCTAGAACTTTGTTAAGTAGCTAACTTAAAGTTCAACAGTCGGGACCCATTAGGTAAGAATTTTTGAGGTCACGATTTAAATGGGTCCCGACTGTTGAACTTTAAGTTAGCTACTTAACAAAGTTCTAGCCCACTAGACTTGTTTCTTCTTTTTAGTATTTTTAAGGCAGTCGGGTTTTTTGTTTTTTTTTTTTAATTTTTAGTATACCGCTAGCCACGTTTACAGATTACGTAAAAACTATTTTATTTGTATGACCTCAAAGTTGAAAATTGACTGAAGGCACGCCCATCTGTCAAGTGTTAACTCCAAGTAATCGTACTGTACATTCATCAATCTTTTCATGCGTGCACGTCGGTTTAAGGTAAACGTCCACTTGTTGGTATCGTACGCATCGGACGCATCGCACGCAACGGATCGTAGTATTCTTTGTATAGAAACTCATATAAGTGCGTCCACCTGTCCGCATCGTAAGCATCGTACATTTCTATACAAAGCAACAAATCCGATACGTCCGAAGCGTGCGATGCGGATAAGTGGACGCCTACCTTTAGAGTACCCCTGACCCGACCTACAACTACAACTACTAGGCTACTTTTAATCCCGGAAAAATACACAGTTTCCGAGGGAACAGCGCGCTATAACCGAAATCCACGCGGGCGAAGCCGCGGGCAAAAGCTAAGTATCCACATAAATCCATTTTTAACCCCCGACGCAAAAGGAGGGGTGTTATAAGTTTGACCGCTATGTGTGTCTGTGTGTCTGTCTGTGGCACCGGAGCTCATAAACGGGTGAACTGATTTAAATGCGGTTTTTTTGCAAGCAGGTTTTCTAGCGATGGACATGTTTCATCATTACACTTCAAGTGCCAGCTAAGCAACAGCAGATCTTCCTGTACTCCGTATTCTGGCAGGAGGGCGTGGTTTTCCGTCGCCTTAGGCAAGCAAGGATCATCATCATCATCCCACCCTATATACGTCCCACTGCTGGGCACAGGCCGCCTCTCAGAACAAGAGGGCTTGGGCCATAGTTCCCACGCGGGCCCAGTGCGGATTGGGAACTTCGCACGCACCATTGAATCGCTTCGCAGGTTGTGCAGGTTTCCTCACGATGTTTTCCGTCACCGCAAAGCTCGTGGTAAATTTCAAATGCAATGTTTAAGGCAAGCAAGGATGAAAATCCCTAAATATTTATTTTTGCGTTATTATTATTTGTAATTGTATTGTATTATTATTTTCTTTGTGTTTATTACTTATATGTGATTATTTTCATGTTTTTAAATTTACACCGCATTAGTAGAAACTGTAATGCTGTTAATTTTCATTGGTTTATAAATAAACATACGTATTACAAAAAAAAAACAAACAAATCACGCAGCGAAACCTACATTATAAATCATTCACACATAAACGGCGTCCCGTTAAAGTAAGCATTAATCGCCGAAGACCCTATGACCCTTCTGCAGACATAAATTAAGGTCTGAGAGCGTATGTTCATAAATCATCGCGCCTTGACGCAGGCTGTAACGGAAATGATACGGAAACGGAACAGTTGGACGGTTTAACAGGCAATGATGTAAAAGTACTGGGCGATTCAAGTGTTATTTAGATGGGAACTCAAACATTAAAATATCAAATCCATTTTCCAATTACCCGCTATTTAATGTGCCATTTCTTGAAATAAATATGCGGTATATATTTTGTGGAACGGTGGAGTAAGCGCGTTTTGGAGTGGAGACTCCGGCTAGGCAAAGAAATGTAGGCAGATCGCCTGCTCGATGGTCCGATGACATTGTGGAGACAGCAGGACCAGTCTGGAAGAGAGAGACAGATAGTCGGTCTGGATGGAGAAAGGTTGGAGAGGCGTACGCCCAACGGTGGACGAAAACGTGCTGAAGAAGAAGAAGATATAATTTTGTATGTAGCTGATTTTTTTAAAGTATTTGTTATTTCAAGCAACAAAAGTCAAGATGATGGAATTTTTAACCTGGTTACTTGGTTAAAATCACACATTCTAGTTTAGTAAACAAAAAGTACGCTTTCGTCACATCCCACTATAAAGCGTTCATAAAAAAATTAAAATAAAATATTTTAATTTCAGAACATTTAAGATTCCATAATAATTTTAGTTAGTATTCTTCATTACAGCTACTTGTTAGTGCATTAAATAATTAATTAATAAAATTGTTTTAAAACATACTACTATATTAGCACGATATTTAACAATAATATTAATATTATCAAAATGAAAACAAAATTCAGTTTATACATAAAAGTTTATGGCGCAGATGTTATTTTCACAAAATTAAAGTTAGGCGAAATAGTTAGTATAGAAAATCTACGAAAATATATAAACTGGCAACATTACCTACCCAGACAATGAGTGAAGGTGTCATATATGTACAACTAGTGTTCACCCGTGGTTTCGCACACGTAAATCATTAGGTCCAGCAGCTGAATTGAAATTCCGGGATTTTTGAAAGAAAGAAAAAAAGAAAGACATCTACATACCAAATTTCATGACTCTAAGCCCAGCGGTTCTTATTTAGTCATTTTATCCCTATCCCGTGGAAATATCGGGATAAAAAGTATTCTCTATAAACTAACTTTTTGCCAAATTTCATCCAAATCCCTCCTGCTGTTTCAGCGTGAAGAAGTAACAAACATACTCACTCACTCATTCACAAACTTTCATATTTATAATATTAGTAGGATGACCGCACACTACATAATTTTTCTACTTACGCTGGATTTAATGATCAGATACGGCTGTTTGATAGCGTGTATTTACAATTACATCCCCTCTTTCGCGTATAGGGCATCTGACCATAATAGCGCTTGGCAACAATCATGCATGATGTAACCTGGGATCACGATAATTTATATCAGGAGTTAGAATGCGGTCTCTGTGGTTTTAAGGTGTCGGATAGCCATTTACACGATGTTATTTTCTTCCTATCGCAGTGAATAAAAACTGAATACCTGTTCAGATATACCGAATACTATATTCATAATCATATTCATAAAATTAAAAAAATTACATGTCAAATTATTACGTATATACCGAATACTTGTCGATTACTTATTTGATATCGAGGGTTCCCTGGTCAAACTCAATAACTCGATCTAATAATTCATAAAAATTTCGAATTTAAACTTCTACATAGTGTTCTTTTTTTCAACAGTCAATTATTTCGACTTATCTGGCAACCCTCGCCTCGAACCTATACTATGTATCAAATGAGTAATCGACAAGTATTCGGTCCAGAAACTAATAATATTCACAACGGTTAAAACGAAACGCTTCGAATATTAAATAAACATTTTCAGTTAAAAATGTAGATCGTTTACCCAGCAAAAATATGTTTGTGGCTTCTGTTGACAAAATAACGAAACAAATTCTGTAAAATATTGGTTTTGTTTAGCCTATCGATTTTTTTTAGCACAATTTTAGTCCTCATCGTGCCCCAATATGCAATTACTAGTTAAACGTGTAAATTTTCACTTTTATAGAGCCATTTTTAGGGTTCCGAAAAAAAGGTTAAGGAACCTTTACAGTTTCGTCGTATCTCGGTATCTGTACTTCCATCCTTCCGTCTGCCCGTCCCCGGTTTAAAAGACTGCTAGTGCTATAAAGCTGTAATTTTACATGAGTATAAATGTTAATCACGCTTACAAAGTAGTTAAAAAAAAACAAGTTACCTTGCTACAAGTAAAGTGATCAATGTGAAGTGCACATATGAACAGCGACGGTGACCTAGGAGGAATTTTTTATTTATAGGTTAGTCTAGCTTATATATTTTTTGTACATAGTCATATTTTTAAATGTTTAATGTATTGTGTTTTATTGCTTATTGTGTGAGCGAATTTTTTCTATGGTCTAATTCCATAGTATTGGGTATCGTTGGATAGATATTTCAAAAACGTTGTGGGTTTTAAAGACCATAAAATTTCAATTTAGGGATCCGTGTTCAAAATATTTAAACACTTCAAAGTGTTTGACGCTTAGCAGAATATTTCATAATTCCCGCGGGATAGTTAACCGCTTAACGCACATAAAGTCGCGGGTAACAGCTAATCTGTGTATACCCTATTAGGGTTGTCCCGTGTAATTTAAAGTGGCAGTAATTAGTTAAAGTACAGCTTTTGGTGAGAAGGTGCCTCCGGAAATCAGCTCTGTGGATAGCCGAAGCATCGTGCTAAGTAGGCCGTTGGTGGTTGTCTCCTTTTTTGAGTTCCGCGAGTGTTACAAATGGAACTTTATTATCACACTGAACCCAAGCAATAGGATCTTCAATAGGATCTGGCAATCCTCTAGACACTTCCAGCCAACTAATATGAACACCGAGTTGCCTGGGTCTTGGTGACGGGACTACTATCCTTTTTTGATTCCTTTTAGCTGATACTGCAGGTAGTAGGACCTTGTGCAAGGTCCGCCCGGATTGCTACCACCATCTTGCTAATCCTGCCGTGAAACAGTAGTTTTTGCACTGTTGCGTTTCGGCGTGGAGAGTAAGACAGCCGGTGAAATTACTGGCACTTGAGGTATCCCATCTTAGGTATCTAGGTTGGCAATGCATCTGCAATATCCCTGGTGTTGCAGATGTTTATGGCCGGTGGTGATCTCTTACCATCAGGAGACCCACTTGCTCGTTTGCCATCCAGTCGAATAAATATATATTATATACATACATAATTAAGTGTGCCCACGTTAGGATATCTTAAATGTCTAGAAAATTGACAGATTCTATTGAAATGTAGTTTTTTAGTGTTCGTCCGTCCATCATAGAGCTTTATCTCAAGAACTGTATTAGATAAACGATAGACAGCTGAAATTTATGTACAGTCAAACTAACAGAGACTGATACGGCCCAAGTTATAGGAATATATTTTCGACTTTATTAATTTAAAATTAAGGACGTGTATACATAGTTTTGTAACTTTTCCCGTATTATCTTTGTAGTATAATGTATAGTCAAGTCAGAGGACATTCCCCTAAAACACCATGAGTTCTCTACCGTTGCCACACTACTGTCAGGCAGAAAACGACATGGAGTTATCTATGGGATTGGGATACTGACAGAACGGGCCATGGAGTGAGACAACGGACATCTACCATTTCAATCTATACTAATATTATAAATGCGAAAGTGTGTTTGTATGTTTGTGTGTTTGTCTGTCCTTCACGCCGTAACGGAGCGACGGATCGACGTGATTTTAGCATAGAGATATTTCATAGGCCCGAGAGTGACATAGGCTACTTTTTAACCCGGAAAAATGCACAGTTCCCGAGGGAACAGCGCGCGATAACCGAATACCACGCGGGCGGAGCCGCGGGAAAAAGCTAGTATTTCATAAATTGAACTTTTGGCAGGCGTATATATATTTACTAGTTGTTGCCCGCGGCTTCGCTCCCGTTTCTTTTTTATTTTGTTTCACACAAACCTTGTCCTGACAATACCGAACACGAAAAAAAAATCCAATTTGGTTCCGTCGTCGAAAGTTATGCGCGTACATACATTTCGGTTTCATTTATATTTATACAGAACATAGAAGATAAACACACATTATTTATATAGATATAACGACATTTTAGACCCATGCTCTTTTCTCCAAAGTCCAGTGAACGCGTCTTGGCAATCCAATATAATCTCAACGTGAACGTATTTGCAAGCACATTTTAAATAAATTCCTAGCAAAGTGTGCAAACTTCGAGTGACTGATCGTTATCGACGCGTGGCATGATCGATCCGCCGATTTGTCCCCTGTTGCCGGATGAATCGCCCGATTTATCGAGCGATATGGAAATGACGTGAAGATTTTTCGTTTGGAATAAAGTGAGCGCCATATTTCGCGAGACTTCGGGATTATACTTGAACGATGTCTCGTAGTTTTGGTAATAATCAGAGTGGAATAGAATAAGAAACCTTTGATTAAAGAATAAGATAATTTTTTAAAACATCTTTTATACATTTGCTCAACTAAGTAAGACGCGGGTTCACGGTGGATGCAGGCCGCTTCAAACCGAAGCAACTAGAGGTAAGGTAAACGTACAAGTGCTCGTCACTGTCCCAATATTCGCCATTTAATTTGAATACAGGGGACAAATAAAAATAAAATAGAAGAAAAACGAGGTAGAGGGAGGGAGACCAAGATTAATCTATTTTAACCAAGGTGAAAGAAAGGGTGGGTGTCGTGTCGCATCAGGAAGTCAAACAGCTGGCCAAAGACCGTGCGGAGTGGCGATTACTCCACCGACAAGAGCATAGCTCTTAAATTTAAGAAGAAGAGACAGGTGACAGCAGAGTGTCATCTACTGGGCATTAGTCTAACGAGCACTCGGTAGTTTATCTTAGGAGGAGACCTACGCCCAACCAGTGGCGTTCCATGAGTCAATTCGGCAGGCAGCTGCTACTATGCACCTGCAGCAGCTCGCCACCCCCCACACAGCACTAGCGCTGCCTACCCTCAATGAACGTCATGGCGTCCAACAGCGGACGTCCTACGGCTGATATGATGATGATGATGATGATGGTGAACTAAGTACCTTGTCATTGTCTGTATACAATGTTACATTTTGAAATAGTCCAGCTGACTTTTAATTTGGTACATGTATCTAAATCAGAGGAGTGCCAACAAATAAAGGACTACTAAAAAATAAGAAATCCTTTATTTTTTTAGGGTTCCGTAGTCAAATAAGGAACCTTTATAGCTTCGCCATATCTGTCCGTCTGTCCGCTTATTACTTATTAAAAAAACAAACACAGAAACTTTTTCACAAATTAAATGTAGCAACTGAAAAAAAAACATTGTCTAATGTGAAAGAAAACCTCGCCACTCCCGCAATTTCCGGATTATGTTGTTTATAAAATAACATAAAAGATATTTGGCAATTTGACCGTGATTCCACAGAAATTCCCATTGTTTGTAATCAGAGCGCAGAAATTTAATTAAGAATGAATCCAACTGTGAGGATTGGGTACAGAGCGTATAAGAGCGGGCCATTTGGCTGAGAAAACGATTCTATTAAATAAAGCAGTAAAAAGGTACAAGAAATAAACCGTGGTGTATTAAATATCAGTGGGATAAATGAGAACCATACTGCAGGAGTTATTATTTACGAGTAATACATGTTTTGTCAATTTGGAGTATTAGAAAAAAACGCTGCTTCCTTGCATGAACCATTTCATCAAAATTTAATATGCCGACTGTGCATTATAATTTAAGCATCTTATATGTATTAAATGTTTTTATATTAAATGATAATTAAATGAAATAATATAAAATGATAGAAAGAAAGAGAGAACATTTACTCGTGCCAACAAAAAGTACAAATAAACAGATAAAAATACTTATCGCGGTTACAAAATGGTCCGAAATCATATGTAAATATATTATTTAAGTGTTATTATTAGTGATCGGCCATCGGAAGCATTTTATGTCACTTTGACGTCCTACGTAATGAATATTATGACTAATATGGATAAGCCTTTTGATTCGTCGTATATCAGATCCAGTTGATCCTTCCTTTAACCATTTACGAATGGTAAATTCGCGAGGTATTTTGACGACCAGATAGCCTAGTGGTTAGAGAACCTGACTACGAAGCTTGAGCTCCCGGGTTCGATTCCCGTGTCGGGGCAGATATTTGTATGAAAAATACGAATGTTTGTTCTCAGGTCTTGGGTGTTTACTATGTGTTTAAGTATGTATCTATCTATATAATTATATTTATCCGTTAATTAGTACCCATAACACAAGCTTTGCTAAGCTTACTTTAGACTAGGTCAATTGGTGTGAATTGTCCCGTGATATTTATATATTTTTTCTTCTTTTTTTATTCGACTGGATGGCAAACGAGCGAGTGGGTCTACTGATGGTAAGAGATCACCACCGCCCATAAACATCTCCAACACCAGGGGTATTGCAGATGCGTTGCTAACCTAAATAAATAAATATTTTACCAGTGTTCAATTGATTTGATGTATAAAATAATGATAGGAACGTCAATGAGACAAGTACAAGACATGAGTTGACGTAAACTCATTCGTTCGATAGATGTGGCCTGTGCTTCATAATCATATCATACGTATAGAAATGTTAAAACCTTGATAGTAACTAAATAAAAATAGTTTAAAAAATTGTGCAAGAAATTAAATAGTCATGTCCATGTAATAATTTCGTCATCAAATTGACATAAAATGCTTTCGATGGCCGATCACTATACTACATTTCAATAGAATCTGTAAATTTTCTAAACATTTAAGACACCCTAACGTGGGTACACTTAATTATGTATGTCCCTGTTGATGTGACTATAATCTAAAACAAATCGAAAAATAATAATAGTGACATCACCAAGACCTAGGCAACCCGGTGTTCATATTAGTTGGCTGGAAGTGTCTACAGGATTGTCAGATTCTATTCAAAGGATTTTAGTTATTATACGATACAACAATTCATAGTCAAAATACCATAAACGAGACTTATCACGCTACTTTTACAGGAGTAATATTTATCTCGACGTTTCACACACGTTACAGTTGCCGTGGTCACGAGTAGACTGAAGTGTGGGGTGTCAAGTGTGCCTAGCAGCACTAGTTCTTCGAACTACCCGCACTTGATCACTAATAGTACCGGCACTCGTATCACCAACTACCCGCTCTTGGACACTTTTATTTGCCACCCTATCACACCGACACACAACACTAACAACGTCCGATCGTCCCTCCGAACATTCATCCCGACGCCGACACTTATTAATAACAGGATTCCACGAAGATGAAAGCTTATACCCATCGTCCCGGTTGAAATTCCTATGCTTTTTTATTTCAACTGCTTCACGTACCATTCTTGAGTAAAAATGACGTTCCGTGGACAGAATTTTGGGATTGTGAAGCTCAATCCAGTGGTTTGGCCCTGACTCCAACAAATGCTCGGCTATGGCTGACTTGTTTACCTGGCGATTTTTAACAGCTGCAATGTGTTCCTTGACCCTCTCAGCTATTGTTCTCTTCGTCTGTCCGATATAGGAACTACCACAACTACAATCAACCCTATAAACACCCGATGTTTGGAAGGGAACGACATCCTTGAGTGTCCTAATATGCCTCGCGACTTTGGACAAAGGCGTGTACACCACCTTGATGGAATACTTACCTAAAACGGCTCCAACTTTGTCCGTCACTCCTTTCATATAAGGCAATGCAGGCTGTCTAGCTACATCAGGATATTTGGTTCTACGTTTCCTTCTGGGCTGCCATTTATTCACCACGCTTTACGCTTTATGAGTGAGAATCACGAAAGTTTAAAACGTGATACAACAATTCAATGAAATGTACGTAATGATTGCGAATTTAATTCTAAGGAGCTGTTGCACCACCTATTCGAACGTCTCTCCGTCTATTCGAACAAACAAACAGAGACGGCATCACATTTATCCGTCAAATAAATCAATGGTTGGTGAAACAAGTAAATGTTTTCGCAGAGTCCCGAGACTGTTGTAAGCTGTAGCTTAGAAATAATTTCCAGGGCTTTCAAATATCCACCTCCCGAAGCAATTTTGTTTGAAAATTAGAGGGAAATAAAAATAGTTATTTGTGTCACAAGGGAGCAAAATGGTGTATTTACGGCGCGAGACACATTGAATCCAGAATATAGCGAAGGATTCTAAAGTAGAACCCCATACTTAGAATTGAAACACAAAAATACACTATTATTAAAACATCGATCAAAGTTACAACGAACTACAAGAACTTTTATATTATGTTACTTGCTACGGAACCCTTCATGGGCGAGTCCAATACGCACTTGGCCGCAAGATGAAAAAAAAATCTAGAGAACAAAATTTGTGCATACATTCTTAATTTGTGGTAGTCTGTTGCGTGGTCTGTTGTGGTAGCTGTTTGTTGAAAAAAAAACTGACTAGAAAGCGGCCAGTATTAAAATATCTAAATTATATGCAACCTCGCTAAGATCTGTGAATTAAAATGCACCATGATTCTACTTATATGATGGGTGTACATGGGCGGCGGCGACAATTTGTGACCCTGGACTGCTTGCTACCGCTTTATTATGCAAATAATCAAATGCGTTATAAAGTTTTAGCAAAATTTAATTTAGATTTCAGAAGTTCAAACTCTAGAACTTCTCAACCCTCTCAAAACGTCCGTAGAACTTTCGCAACAGTTCTCCTGTCAAATACGAATGATTAATGAAAAGTATGATTGCACAGGTTTTAGGAGATTTTGTAAAGAATTCCGACTGCCAAATAACTACATAATAAATGTCCGGTTTGATTGATGGCGGGGCCGTCGCTTATTTTACGAGGATAGCTCTGCTCTAGATATATATCTAGGTACTAGCGTTTACCCGCGACTTCGCACACGTAAATCCTGAAATCCCGAAAATTAAATCGTGGTTTTCATTGACGTTACATTAAAAACAATCATTTCAAATTTCATGACTCCCAGCCCAGCGGTTATTATTTCGAGATTTTATCCCTATCCCGTGAGAATATCGGAGTAACAAGTAGCCTATGTTTTATTCCAGATGTCTACCTCCATATCAAATTTCATCACAATCCGTCCAGCCGTAACAAATATACTCACTCACTCACTCACTCACAAACTTTCGAATTTATAATAATAAAAGTGGATTACTGCTTCTAAGTATCTAAGCTCTTGACAGAGAAGCTCGTTAGTTGGAGATCAGTAATGAACCTACATGACGACTTTCTTGGGAAATTCGGCAGGTGGTAGGACAATGTGCAAGGTCCGCCCGGATTGCTACCACCATCTTGCTCGCTAATCCTGCCGTGAAGCAGCAGTGCTTGCACTGTTGTGTTTCGGCGTGGAGAGTAAGACAGCCGGTGAAATTACTGGCACTTGAGGTATCCCATCTTAGGCCTCTAGGTTGGCAACGCATCTGCAACACCCCTGGTGTTGCAGGTGTTTATGGGCGGTGACCCACTTGCTCGTTTGCCATCCAGTCGAAAATAAAAAAATAGTGTGGTGATTTTCCCTTGCTTTCCACACCGCAGTGCTGGAGTCGGAAGTTTGTAGTTGGCAATAGGGAGCGTTGCTGCTCACTCTCTCACTAGGTCCTTAGTCGCCGCTTACGATACCTACGCTACGCTTATGGGAAGAAATGGGTCCGCTCTATTCTATAACCTAACCAAAAAAAGTTGGAAAACCCCTTGTCACTTCAAAGTTGAATATCTCAAAAACGGCTAAACCGATTTTTTTTTTTTTTTTATTCTACTGGATGGCAAACGAGCAAGTGGGTCTCCTGATGGTAAGAGATCACCACCGCCCATAGACACCTGTAACACCAGGGGATTGCAGATGCATTGCCAACCTAGAGGCCTAACGAGAGGCCTATAGGACCTAAAACGTCTTGCAGGCCTATCTTCCAAAAACTAGGATTACTAACATTGACTGGGTTATACATTCTTGAGGTAGCTTCATATGTGCGGAAAAATTTTACTTCTTTCACCCAGCTAAAATCAAACCCAAGGCTTAGGGAAAGAGACAAATATAAGCTGAAAATGCCTCCATGCTCAACTGCATTACATAGAAAAAACAGTTATGTTATGAGTATTATTGTATATAACAAAATACCACAAGAACTACGCCAACTACACGATAACTTATTGATGACAAAATTAAGGAAATGGTTAATAAAGAAATGTTTCTACGGGTTAAGAGAGTTTTTAGAAAATAAGGAATGATAATCTAAAAGTAACAATAATGAGGGCTATCGTTTTTTATCTCACTAGATGGCGCACTGTAGCGTGAGGTTTTTAAGTATGGCTTTCAAAGTCTGTTATTACGAGCGTGAAAACAAAGTTTAGATTTAAATCATATTTAATACACCTTAAAACCGTACCATAAATATATCGAGCATGCCACAGTGTTGCATAGTCCCCGTTTTGTTCGGAAAAAAGGGAGGACAAAGGTTTCCGAAAGATAAAACTGTCTCAAAACACAGACATTCATCCTAATTATAAATAAACCCGCGTAGCTCACCCAAAAACTATGAGATTTGACATTTCGGAGACCTCACGCTACACTAGCGCCTCTAGCGGCGAATTCATTCGCGATAGCCCTCATTGATGCAGTAATTAATTTGATGTATGTAAACAAATAATATATGACAGCTAAATGATATTATTGTGTTAGTGACTATTTAATTAACAACAATTTGACATTATTATTATGTATAATTTGCATGCCTCTATCGGTTAAACATGTGAAACAAACAATTATAATTGTTATAATAACCACCTACATTGTACTTACCATGTTTAAGCAAATAAATTATTCTTTCTTTCTTTAAGATGGGATACCTCAAGTGCTAGTAATATTTTGATGAAACACGTCTATAAACCATTGCTAGAAAACCTAATTTTAAATAAAAATAACCGCATTCAAATCGGTTTACCCGTTTAAGAGCTACGGCCACAGACAGACACAGATAGCGGTCAAACTTATAACACCCCTCTCTTTGCGTCGGGGGTTAAAAAGCAGCAGGGTATTACAGTGTGATTATTATTTGAAACTTTCAATTAAGCAAGATTCCATTTTGACAGTGTTTCGATAAATGACATTTTAAAATCCTCACCATCTTCATCTGCATCTGTCTACTTCTAGAGCCTCCTACTATGTAGAGTCTCCTGCACAGCATTAAGCTTAATCTTTAGCTCGCCTTCAATCGCTGCCTGCTGCCTTACGAATATCATCGCCCATCTAGGTCCAGGCGCACTACATTCATTCATTGCTATAACTTTTTCACTTCTCATGCTCGTAAAGTTCGTGTTTATGCTGGATCTAGGCGACATAAAATGACTTTTTATGCTCTAGTGCATAAAGTAAAATCTTCGTCTAAGACTAAGGCAATTAGGTGTAAACAGCCACAAGCAAAGAAGTTTCTACATATTATATAAAATAATTTTTAATTTACATAAAACTAAAAATCAATCAAATCAATCAAAATAGATCAATAAAACTATAAATTTATAATATAATAGTAATGCGTGAACAATAAAAGGTACATAGTAAGTGAACAATTGTTTCCACTGTTGCTATTTCATTTCCTGGCCGTCGAAGTGAAAAGCAGAGTGTAAAACTCGAGTATTAAACCTATTTTCCTCTCGACGTGGCTATCCACCCTCGCCGTACCTGCTCGGGTGGCTATACGAACGTTTTGGGTCAAATGGCTCGTTTTATGCTCTTATTGTATAATCTACTATTTATTCATTTCACCAACATGCAGTAGGTATTTTATCACCAAAACTTCTAATATGAATACCACAAACCGCTCGCCTAGTCGACTAATCCGGATTGGAGGTCACACAGTTGATTCAGAGGATTCTCTAATAAATTCACCAAACGAGAGCAAATTCAGTGAATCAGCTTTGACGCTTACAAAGATAAAAATTCGAAGCGACTGAAAGATAACACACGACGTTCTTGGATCCGGCCGTATCAATAAAGGGTCGATGTAATTCTATTCAAACCTTCAGGCAACTTTTGCTTCGTGTGTAACGCAAATTCTTTATTATCATTTATTCACCTCATTAGAACTTACCTCTAAGAAGTGTTTTTAAACCCTGATGCATAAAGAGGGGTGTTATAAGTTTGACCGTTATGTGGGTATGTGGCACCGTAGCTCTTAAACTGATGGACCGATTTGAAAGCAGGGTTTTTAGCGATGGTTCTTAGATATGTTTCATCAAAATCGGTTCAGCTGTTTTTGAGGTAGGTATTGAACTTTGAAGTGACAATGCCGGAGGTTTCAAATTTTTGTTATTTAAGTTAGGTTAGCTTATTGTAGGGTTAGGTTACACCACCATTATAAAAGAAGTGTCTTGGTAGCCTGTGGTTTGAACCATGGCCTCGCAAGCAGTGGGTCGTGGGTAGGAAACCATACCCGCGCCTCTGAGTTTTTTTGAATTTATGTGTAAAATTACATTGAAATTTACTATGAATTTTACGGCGAAGAATTTTGAAACCTGCACCCATCTGTGAACAAATGCAATGATCTATGTGAAGTTCCCGATTGGCATGGGCTCCTGCGGGAACTAGGTACGGACCAAGCCATCTCATTCCGATAGGTGGCTTGTGCCCTGCAGTGGGACATTATTATATTAATAATAGTAATCTATAATTACCAAATCGTCCGATATGCACTTGATTAGGATTGTGGTTTGTAAATATTTTAATCCATTCAGATAGAATTTCTAAATAGAAACAATATGTTTATGTATGTTGGTACATGTAAGAAAATAATTTGTGAGGCGAAAGAGAAATCCTGCCGTGAAGCAGCAGTGCTTGCACTGTTGTGTTTCGGCGTGGAGAGTAAGGCACTTGTCCCACCGGCGACGATGAGCGAGAAGCAAGCAGAGCGAGTAACTAGAAACGAGTGGGCGAGCAGTAAAAAGCGAGTGTTCGAGTACGACGGGCGATTACTCGATTAGCGAGTTTTATAGCTCTTGTCGCTGCGACAAAAGATGTAAGAGCGAGTTCTCGCCGGCAGTGTGAACCGCCAGAGATCAACTATTAATATATGTGTCTCCTTTACTCACACAGGATCCTATATCTTTTGTTCGTTTCTTGAGCGAGAAAATAGTCGATAGCCAATCGTTTCCTCGCCGGCGGTGAGACAGCTGCCTAAGACAGCCGGTGAAATTACTGGCACTTGAGGTATCCCATCTTAGGCCTCTAGGTTGGAAACGCATCTGCAATACCCCTGGTGTTGCAGATGTTTATGGGCGGTGGTGATCTCTTACCATCAGGAGACCCACTTGCGCGTTTGCCATCTAGTCGAATAAAAAAAAAGAAAGGCGGAGAGAAGGGATCAAAAGAAAAGGGAGAAGATGGAAAAAAAAACAAATTAGGACGGTTTTGGAAAAGTACAAGTAATTCTGGAATTCCATTTTTAAAGCCTGTATGTAGGTATTTAATTCTTACAGTTTTTCATCATATTCGTAGTTAGAACCGTTGATTTTGATTTAATATAACCCTAAAATAATTCATTTTTCCATAGCTCGAAATACAAGCATTAAAAAGCTTGTGAAGCCTTCATTTACAAAGTCCGAGGCTAATACAAGACTTTACATAAAATGAAAACTGAGCACGTCTCTTGCAATTTGAGGGCGGGCTCTAGCAGGAACTATTTTAAAGCGGACTCTTTGCTTTGTCAATTTAAACCGTTAGTGGGCCGCGTTTAACGGGAGTAAAACACGTTCTTGAAAATTCAATCTGGTCGCAGGTTCACGTTGTGGCCTCAGCTCTGAGGAAAAGTTAAAAGTCTTTGATGACCAATAAGAGCCCCTTCGAGGCTGCGGTTTGGTCTTTTTAACCCCCTACGCAAAAAGCGGGCTGTTATAAGTCTGTCTGTCTGTTTGTCTGTCTGTGGCATCATATCTCATACATAGCTATTTGCATTAAAATCGATTCAGCCGTTTCTCAAGTATCATCGCACTCGCTTGTCGAATTACCCGCGGGTATGACTAAAATCACTAAAACCTTAAACATTCCGGATTAGGTGGCGTACAGAGAAAAACCTTGGGGCGATCCGGATTGGTTTTTAAACTGCTCAATCGCTTTTTGCTTTATAACATAAATAAAGACCTTTCCGTACCTTTAAAAATACCGGAGTGTAAAAAGGCCACCGGGCGGAACGCAATATTGCCAATCAAGTCGACAAAATTACCAGTTTTTCTGAACGGGATGAACTCGTATGGAGCTTCGACTCACCCGATTCGGGCAAAACAGTCAATTTAACCAGGCATTTTGCACGGCTGAGCTCGCCCGTCGACGGACGATTTTATTTACAAAGTCAAAAGGTTTAATTAGATTTATATTGAATTGGCTGCAGCCGCATTTTGCACGCCATGTTTTTCGACGCCGGGAATATGGAAACACCAAGTACAGGAACAAAACGTCAATAAAATTACAGTATTCTTTCTTTCTCTTTTACATTATGCTGAGCTGGGTCCGTTTCGTGAATGGTAACTGCTTTCCTTGTCTGTGTTATTTATTTATGTAATCGTTCAAGTTTCTTTGTTACTTTTCCGAATAAATGTATTTTCTTTCTTTCTTTCTCTTTTGAAACCAACAGTAGTTTTGTTGTTTTTTTTATTTTTGTAGATATTGACTTTTGAACGTGCTCTCAATATCCAATTCGTATCACGTATAGAGAAACGTCTCTCGAATATTTCCACACTTCTAGTGACAACTGATAGTCCAACTGCTATTTATCGAATAGAATATTGTGAAATAACGTTACGAATGCAAACTGTTCGTGCGAATGGTAGTTGCGAGTCCCTGGAAGCAATTTAGCGGAGAGTTATGCATTCGTCACTCCATTTAACTACTTTATGGCCTGTCTATATTTTTATTACGCTTGCTCCGAATATGTATCAAATAAAATGAGGTTTTTAGTACGCCTGTTCTGCCAAAATTGAGGTTTTTGCTGAGCTACTTTTGATGTAACTGGGGCGCAAAATTCTAGGTGTAATACTTCATACAAAGAAGAAGTAGTTCTTAGTGCGCCTTTATTAATAGTCTGCCAAACTTTTAAGTCTTAACCCCTCGTATGCGAGAACTAAAGAAAATAAGTAATAAATTCTAGTCTCATCTGTTTTAATAAGCACAAATTCTGCTGATTAAAAAAAATACAAATAAATAGCCTTAAATTTGGCACTGATCATCAGCGCCTATACATTTTGAAGGGTTAAGCTCCAAAGATAATTTCACCTGCTAAAATCGGTTCTTTACTTCTTTTGTTGATAAAGGTTGCCTGGAGATCAGTGACAAGACTTTCCTTGGAAAATTTTGTCTGCACCTCGGTTTTACTGTACTGCTTACTAAATATAGTTTTCAATAAATACTCATTGTACAGTATTTAGTAAGATTTTACGATGTCTGTCAAGCAGATATGCTTTTTGTTTTCTAGAAGGTTCTAGGTTTACATAATTTTATCTTCTAATAAAAATTAATGTTTCCGCGGAAGATTTTCCACTAAAGTTTTCGCTCAATTGATGCTACAGACATTTTCAATTTAAAGGGTTGCTGCGCTTTATTACAATAGTTTTGATTGAATGTCTGTTCTCTGACGAGCAATTTAAGTTAGGTAGCGGCTTCAACGAACTAAAATTGGAAACAGAATACTTTGCATTCAACATTTGACTTGTGTTGCAGATGTGAATCATTTTTAATCGACTTCAAGGAAGGAGAAGTTTCTGTGTTCGACTGTATTCTTTCTGTATGTGCACCGATTCCTCCGTCAATTGTAAACTAATTTTCAAAGTTATTTTTTTGTTCTTAAGTGTCACATTATCACCAAGTCAGGATCTGATGATGGAATCCTAGCAAAATTGTTATTTTTTTAAAACAACTCTCAAATTATAAAATAGCTCTTTCTTGATAATAAATAGTATATTTTTTATCGAGGGACTAAAATAAGCCAATATATACCCGAGGTGGTTAGCGCAGGTAAAAAGAAAATCGGTAAAAAATATGACATAGTACTTCTTTTCTATTACGTATTTAATTCACGTATTCGCAATGTCGCGAAACGTGCACGTTAACGGGGACTCAGGTTTCACCGGCAGAAAACTAATGGAAATATTAAACGCTGTATAGCTTTCTTTGTGTCACGTACTTAGATGTCTACAACATAAGAAAATGTGAAAAATGTAAATGATGTTGAAGTAAACATATTTTCATCACACTTGCTCGTAAACAGTGTCGTAACATGCAGGCTACCTTGGTTGCAACCCCCCAAATAAAACCCTCGACCTTAATGTGCTTGTCATGAAACCCGTGGTCGGTAACTGAGTCATTGCCCGTACTAATTTTCATGTCATGAAGCCCAAGGTCGGTAAATGAGTTTGTTACTGCATGGCGTGCTGCTGCTCCGTGCGCGCGCTGCACACGCACGCCATGCACATGCTGCGGAGGGGGAGAGCGGCGGGGAGCTGGCGCTGCCAAGAGCGCAGTTAGCGGTATCGGCAATTTTTGAAAAAAAATTCGTTTTTCTTTTACAAATATACAATTTTACTCGCAAATGTGGTGAAAAACATTGTATGTCGCACGGGTGGTACTAGAATTACGGGCTTCTAATAGACTCTCGTTCGTAATTCCTTATTTACCGCCCTTAAGACACAATGTACTATATTATAAAGTTTTCACTTTCTTCTCTTCTCTTCTCTATCGTTGGTTGTGGCTCAATAGTGAATCTTCGTGACGACTTTCTTGGGGAACTAGTGTGGTGGTTCCCCCTTGCCTTCAACACTGCAGTGCTGGAGTCCGGAGTCCCTTAGTCGCCTTTCATGACACCCACGAGTAGAAAAAGATCCGTTCTATTCTTTAAGCGGGCACGGAACGGGCAAATTTGAACGACTAGATTGACCCTATTTCATCTGATGTTAAGTGCGGATGAAGCCAAAGGTGTTGGTTTATTGAGCGGTGCCTTTAGTTCTTCAACGTATTTCACACATTTTTAGCCGGAAATTTATTTCAAGCGGTATACGAACAAGACACAGATTCTTGTCATTTTCGAATGTTATTTTCGCCGATTCCAATATACCCCACATAGAAAAACGTTTTCAAATTCAAATTCAAATCATTTATTCAGTAAATAGGCCGCAATGGGCACTTTTACACGTAATTTTTTAAAATACCAGCGCTTTCGGAAAGACCATCATTGCCAAGAAGAATGCGCCGCAAGAAACTTGGCAGAAAAGCATTTTTTTTTTCAAAATAAAATAATTAAAAACTACAGTATACAATTAAAGAAAAAATACAAAATAATAATAATACAGGGATGTATGGAGTCCCTTAGTTACAAAACTAAACACTAACTATATCTACGTTCAGTGGAAGTGTAGAATGCTTCCACCGTCATAAAAAAAAACTGAAATATACATTTCAGGTCAAGTAACCATTAAGCATTTTTTTTCACGTCTTTAGATATAATATGACATTGTTAGATCACTTTGGCCAGTTCCAGTGTAACTTGATCTGCTTGAGCTTGCGTTGGCGGCTCGCCAAAGTACGCTTGCACGTAACCCGATTCACTGTATCTAGGTTAGAATATGTGGTAGCAAAACCGACCTTAGAGCCTGGCGGTTGTGCCTGGATCATTTTTCTACAATAATAGGAACTAAAATGACTGAACTGGTAGGAGCTTACAAAGGCTTTTTTGCCGTGCTTGGTATAGCTGCCTAGAGCTTTTGGCCCTTTGGTTATATGTAAATACATATATGTATAAGTATTTCTTTATCTATGCTGGATTCGTGGTATAGTCATTTTTCCTGAGGCAATAATTCATGTGAGCGTGGTTTTAAGGTAACATGTGCATAAACATTCTCCATAGTTGACTCTTCAACTTTACAGAAATAGACAATGAAATAAAACATTACATTAAAAAAATCAAAAACCCGACTGCCAAACTAAAAGGAAGAAAATAAGCCTAATGGTCTAGAAATCTGTAGCTAATTTAAAGTTCAACAGTTACCATTACCAAGAGTTTTTGAGCGTCACGATTTAAATGGGTCCCGACTGTTGAACTTTAAATTACTTAGCTACTTAACAGAGTTCTAGACCACTAGGCTTATTTTATTCCTTTTAGTTTTGGCAGTCGGGTTTTTTTTTTAAATTAATGTTTTATTTTACACTTTTTTGATATTTATGTGAAAACGGTATATTAAAAGTATTATAGCCCATATATATTTAGAATGGGCTAATTATTAGCTTTCATTTGATAGCCATATTGTTACAATACAATTTTTTTTTTTCATTCCTCCGCCATATTTTTTTTCGCAGACGCCATATTGAAATATTATATAGCCTATGTCACTCCGACAGTTATTACAAATGCAATGATACCTCATAATTATGTTAAAATTCGTTTAGCCGTTTAGGCTGCAGTGAGTACCAAAGAAATGGACATACATACCCACATCTATACATACATACATGCATACATACATATACTCAAAAAACATAACCCTCCTTCGGGCAGTCGGGTAAAAGTTAATTAAATTTCTTTCTGGAGGTAGATCCTATAGTGACAGCACGGTTTTGGAATATTGTATACGGACTCTTTATTAAGAACCATTTAACCCTCTTTTAGCTTTATGGGTATTTTTTGTAACAGTCTATAATTTTCACTTGACTGTACTGGGGGGGAGTCTGCTGCTAAAACTCGGAAACACGCGTTTTCTCACACGTAAAGACCAAAATAGATCAATTCGCCTCCAAAAACACCCACATAGCAAATTTGATTGATTCCTTTAGAACCGTTTCCAAATTACTCAAAACAAATAAAACAAGCAATAATTGCTCTATAATTAATACAGAACAATTGCTTTTTAAAACGTATTAGATTATTTCGGTTCCGGCTTACCCTATGTTCGTTCGGGTTCAGATTGTACCTCTATAGAGGTTAGACGTCGTTCTTATATGTTTCAAGTGTGGTTTCAAGGGTGCATACGCACGACTGCTTCTCTTTCACACCTTCCCGAAACGGGAGAGATGAAAGTCCAAATGTCATCGCAGCTAAAATTACTCGTGCGTATTAATTTAATTTGACCTTCGCCTGAAGTTAACTCTCATGCCATTGAGAATATTCTGTCAATAGAAAATAATAAGATAACACAGGTTTAATAGAAGCTCGGCGGCTTTGCTTTGTTTGTTCTCAAGTCTTAGGTGATCAATATGTATTTACTTGAGTATGTATGTATATGTGAAATCTGTGCTGGGCAGAGTTGGGTGGGCATAAATACATATATATGTATAATAATATGAAGAGTGTGTACCTCGCTTTCGCTGCGCCGCTTCTTGCAGGATCCACTTTTGAGTTGGTGTAGTGTAGGGTGTGTGTGTCTGTTTTTATATCGTCCCGAAATACTTTCTAAACCAAAATTCGCACATTTGTAATTAATTTTCGCATAAGCACACCGCGCGTGTTGACCGACCTCAACTCCGTGGTAGAACTGTCACCTTGACAGCTAAGAATAGTATCTTCAAACTAATACACGATAGGCGTATTTTCATGTCAAGTTTGAAAACCGAACATGGTGGCGAGAAATAAATAAAAATGACCAAAACAGAGATTTGAGCCAATATTGGACAAAATCACGCAGAATTATTATAATGGCGAATCCATTGTATCATATTTCTAGAAAAAAACAGTCATTTGACGACCAGATGGCCTAGTGGTTAGAGAACCTGACTACGAAGCTTGAGGTCCCGGGTTCGATTCCCGTGTCGGGGCAGATATTTGTATGAAAAATACGAATGTTTGTTCTCGGGTCTTGGGTATTTACTATGTATTTAAGTATGTATCTATCTATATAATTACATTTATCCGTTGCTTAGTACCCATAACACAAGCTTTGCTAAGCTTACTTTGGGACTAGGTCAATTGGTGTGAATTGTCCCGTGATATTTATTTATTTATTTATTTATTTGGTCAAATCCCTGAGTCTGCTCAGTGAAATGACGAAATCAGTAAAAAGCAACTTGTTTTTCATTTTACCAGAATTGTTTAGTGATTTGAAACTGACTGGTGTGTAACATAACATATACGCAGTCTCAAGTGAAGCTAGTATAAAGCGTGTTAAAAAATTAAATACTATTCGTAACCAACAACATAAAACAAAACGCTTCAGCTCCTCTACACAAACATAATAATATATATAGCTGAACGTAACAATTCATTTGGAAACAGCTAACAAAGGAAGATTTTAATTAGACAACTATAAAGAGCCAATGTATTTACATTGAAACGTAGAGGCTGTCTCAAGCAGAACTTAACCCCCACTTAAAGGATGAATAGCCCCCCACACGCACCCCCTGTATCCAGCTGTGCAGCAACTAATGATAGCTGTAAACTTAGCTGTAACTAAAAGTTAGGACACCATGAACTAGTAAGCTAAACGGATGTTGATTTAACGATCGATTGAAAGCTGTTTGTAATGAAACTATAAGATGTTTTAAAATAATTCAGAATATTATACGTATCAGCAGGATGTTGGATTATTTTCCTGAAAACTACATAATGAAATCATAATCAAATCCCATATTAATAATAATAATAATAATAATAATTAAATATTTTACCGCTCATCTAAGAGAGATAACAAAAAAATTATAAAAATTAATAATAATAATGATTAAGTAAAACATTTATTCGATAAATAGCCTGCAAGAGGCATCTTACACAATAAACCAACTTTCCGTAATACCATCCTGGCCAACAAGAATGCGCTGTGAGAAACTTAGCAGAAAGAAAGTATGATACTTTTTTTTATTCGACTGGATCGCAAACAAGCAAATGGGTCTCCTGATATAAGACATCACCACCGCCCATAAACATCTGCAACAACATGGGTATTGCAGACGCGTTGCCAACCTAGAGGCCTAAGATGGGATACCTCGCGTCCCAGTAATTCACCGGCTGTCTTACTCTCCACGCCGAAACACAACAGTGCAAGCACTGCTGCTTCACGGCAGGATTTCACGGCAAGATGGTGGTAGCAATCCGGGCGGACTTTAATCAAATCCAGCAAAATAAAGTAAAAATAAATAGTTTAAACTACATGGGTTACATAATTATCTAAATTTCAAAAGGATGTGCGTTCTTCGGTAAAGTACATACCTCTAAACATCTTAGGATATTTACAAATCATGATAAAATTTTAATAAATTATATCTACCTTCAATGGAAGTGTAAAATGCTTAAATCGCAATAAAATCGAGATGTTAATCTTTTGATATTTCTCAATAAACGTGTAAATCATTACTTGAAAAAGTCTAGACATAATATTAACCTTTCGAGGTCATTGACTGGGGCTCGAGTTCACCAACTAATGTTAGTAATTCTATTCTTTGATCGAAGATCGAACATGGGGGGAGGAGGGTGAGCCCCCGCGACAAGCGATACTTAGGGGTATAAAGTTTAGCTAACAGTGTTTAGTGTACCGTAGACAGAAGGGTGGCACAAGCGGGAAAAGACCATGTGATATCTATACCTAAATACTAATCTATTTAGACACCAGTGTGCGCTGTAACAAGTCAATATCCGGGCTGCCTAATTTTTTACGTGACGTCATTCAATATGGAGACATTGTATGGCACAGGTTGTGCACAGTAACTGCTAGGTAAAACATTCGTGGACATACCTAATTCCTGTTAATCCCACTCTCTAGGACCTAGAGTCTAGGTTGCCAAACGAAAATGTTACATGTACAGTCAGCATCAAATATATCGTAGCAGCCACAGTGTTCAAATACTTCGGCACGCCATATATTTTGTATCGCGTGCCGAACTATTTGACCATTTTGGCCGCTATGATATATTTGATGCTGACTGTACTACTACAATTACAGCGCTGCTTTACTATTGATGTATTTTTTTTCGCGCACTGCATAGCTATTCTATCTCATATCTACCTTAGATATGTTTTCCTTTAATTTAAATAGCAGTAAAACCGTAGATTAAAAAAAACTAATCTTAAACTAACAAATTTTAATAGGCTCATGTAAAAAACGATATTTTTTTTAGTTTCAACAAGATATATGTCAAATATACCTATTCAACCAAACATTACTTTACGACAAAAAATAACCAAAAATGCAAAAATTACCTGAATGTGCAGCCTAACGAAGCTAAACAAACGATAACAACAATTAAATCTATCTTTTAAATTTAAAATGACTTTTACGTTAAAGTTTATTATGTAAACCGATTGAATAAGTACATGCATCAAAGGCATGACTAGGTATAATTTAAGCAAGAGATTCTCATTAAAAACCTTTCAAAAATGTAGTCTAATTAATCTAAGTAATAACCTCCTGAAATAATATGAAAACCACCTGTAAGTACATAATTAATAATGTATAATATGTATGAAAATGATGTTAAGTTTTTTATTTGCATTATTTTAAATTAAAATCGTAAGATAATTTATGTTCACCGAATATTTATCTCAGGTTTACGAAGGTACTTAAATATGCCTGTGATAAACCTTACTATGTTTGACAAAGCTGTAAGTAATATACAAATGAAGTTAAAAATTTCATCTTACACTCTGTAACGGTTAAGTAACTCGATGAATTCTTAACCACCCTCTCTAGAAACTGTATTATGACTCAATTTTCCTATCTCCCGTGCAAATTTTACGATAACAAAGTCAAGACTCAAGGCTCAACTTATTTTTACGTTTTTTGCACTTTGCAAAGACATTTTTTTGCGGAGAAGTAATATTCATACAAAGGATATAGTGTATTATTATGAAGTTCTGTAAAATTTTTAGGAACTTAAATAAAGATATCGCAAAATATTAGAAAACAAAGCAATCGCTGTCAATTATAATGTTCGAATTCTTACAAAAGCAATTATAATTATAGTATTAATATGTACCGTTTAATTTCCTTAAAGCGTGATAACGTTACGGTCACGTCTCACTGCTGGGCACAGGCCTCCTCTCAGAATGAGAGGGCTTGAGCCGTAGTTCCCACATGGGCGCAGTGTTCATTTACATAGAACTTTACACACACCATTGAATTGCTTCCCAGGTTTGTGCAGGATTCCTCACAATGCTTTCCTTGACCGTAAAGCCGTGATTTAAGTTTCGAATTTCGCGCGTAAATTTAGAAAACCACAGAGGTGCGAAACCGGGTTTGAACCCACGATCCTCTGCTTGAGAGGCCATAGACAAACAACTAGTCCACTGCGGCTTAATGTCACGCCAAATTTTAAAATAAGCTCACGAAATTTCCAGAAAGTTGTACTCGTTCTTGTGTTGTGTAACCATGTTCGCGAAGATTCCCCTAACACAATACATTTTGTTGAACTTCCAAACACATGAAAGTTATATGTTGTTCATTAATATTAACCCACGTTTATTTAGCAAAAGGGGCCACAATAAGCGGTATTTCATTAACCTTGAGGGAAGTAAAAGTTCAACAAGTTTTATGGCAAAAGTTATTTTAAGTTTCAACTATATTATTTAGTCAAGAACTTAAGTTTCCTGAGACGCTTGGACTAAGTTTTTGCGGTCTTCGTAAAACATCATAAATAGTTTATAATTTATAAATGTTTGCGTTAGGGTATTGTAATTAATTGATTTAGGCGCTTTTAGTTATTAATTAAAATCTTAATTAAAATCTAGTCTGCAACCACACTTATATTTTCATGTAAAATAACGTATAATATGTAAACAACCACACCTCTGCCATTTTTCAAATTTCCCCAAAAATTAATTGTCAAAAAACATAATAAAATTACTGTATCTGCGCACAAAATTTCACGGGAATTGGTTCAGAAATGCGGCTTGTAGAGAAAAACAAACAGCCAGACAGCCGATAATATGAAAACATTTTCGCCGAAGCTGAAACGGAGAAGCTTCGTTCGCGCTGCGCGCTCACTGGGTTGTAAACACCCTTCTAAAGTGATAAAGGCATAAAAGTGTGTAGATTTTTGATATTGAGTTACTGAGATATTATGCCACTGTATTTTATTATTGGTAAACTGATTGTTTTTTTTTTACTGGTGTAACCAGGTTGTGTTGAAATTTCTGCCTCTGAACGTAAATTGTTTTGTTAATGTTAGTACATGTACCGGATACTTTGATGTAATGCTATCGTTATGGTAGCGCACCTACCGTAGTAAGTAGTAGTTAAGTTAGTTTTTAGTTTGGTTGGAGACTGAAAACCAGCGACCTCGCTGAGTCTCATGTCCATTTATTGCCTCACTTGTTTTATATAATTGTTTCTTATTCTTGTTATATTGTTTATTGTTTTCTCTATTCATTGCGCGGTCTATATGTTCGTTGCGTAGTGGTTGTCAGGCAGCACGAGCAATGATCAGGAATGTTTGCCATGCCCCTGGTTGTTCTGGCTGGGCCGTAACGCTCTTATATACCGGGTGTAATTAACCTCGGCAGACATAAAGTTAGCTATATCATCGTAAATATTATCGTCATAAAATACCATCTACATGTCGCACTATAAAAAACAAGAATGGCATAGTTGTATTTTTTTTCTAAAATTACACAGCACAGTCAATAATCGATCAAAAAAGAAAGAAAAGAAAGAAAGAAAAATGATTTATTAACGGTCCCAACAGTACCACCACCAAGCACAAAAAACAATAATATATTACTATACAAGCAAAATCACAATAAATTGTATGGTGATGACACCAACTGTCACCGAAAAAGTGGTGCAGCAACGCTGATTTTCTGCAGAGCCCAAATTTGAGCTAAACGACAGCTCCACTTGTTACATTATAAATTTATAATATAATTAAACAGGTATTTAAATATTACCCACACAGCTAAGACGAAAAAGGAGTTTTTCGCATTTATTTAGAAAAACCAAGCCAAGCGAATGAGCTCGTTGAAGTGGCAATGGGCAGGCCATATAGCACTGAGAACAGATGGCCGTTGGGGCCGAAAAGTTCTCGAGTGGAGACCGCGGATCGGCAAGCGCAGCGTAGGACGTACACCAACAAGATGGACGGATGACCTGGTTTAAGCCGCGGGTTCACGGTAGATGCAGGCCGCTACCAACCGAAGTGACTGGACGTCTATGGGGTAAGCCTATGCCCAACAGTGGACGTCGTAATATTTTTTAGTTGTAAGTAAATAATAGCCTCGATTGATTGTGCTACACGGAGACCTATATTTTTACTCTGTGTAAGCCCAAAAGCAAGAGCAGGAAATTCCTTTACAATTAATGTCAGCTGTACATGCAACTAAAATATTAATTATAGTTTATGTCATATGTTAATGTTCAGTCTCGGAACGGAAGTGTGTGAAGTTCCCCATCCGCACTGGGCCCGCGTGGGAACTACGGCCCAAGCCCTTCATTCTGAGAATAGGTTTGCGCCGAACTGTAGGACTTACTCGTACATAAATAGGCTGGAATGACAATGATGATAAAATAAACATAACATTGCAAGAAGACTTTTTGTACGATACCTTATTATTCAATACTTTAAACTACAAATGCACTGCCAAAATTATCCGGTGACTGTTAAAAATCATTTTATTGATGAAACAAGGAATTTTTCCTCCAATAAGAAACGATGTCGAACGGCGTTCCTGCTGAATCCTGAGGTACCCTGGGAATTTATGGCCTGATGAGTTTTTTCTATTTGTAGTACATGCCTAGTATAAATTCTATTTGGGGGAGTGTGATCTATATACGAGGCCCGTGATCCCTGGCCTGGGTTAAGGTCCCCAGGGAGCTACTTCTGGTAAAGTACCCTTGTTTTGGGATAATGTATTTTGTTAGTAATGGATTCTCCGATTTTTCAGCTTCCAGGATGATTTAAAAGTCTCTAGTTGCTGCTTTAACACCTTTTTAACTGTGGCATAAAACGGTAAAAAAAAAATTAAGTAAATCCGATTCAGGCCGAGATTAATTAATAATTCAATTAGGCAAACAGCTGGCGAACTAAAACAGTCATCAGTCATGTTTATGTTAGTTGAACAAGTAAGTACCTATGTATCTATATTTGACCATGAGCTGACAGCTTCCTCAAACAACGTATCAGCACTGTGATATATTGACGACATGCTACCAGCATCTTAGGGTCCAAGCAGTAAAGGATTTTTATGAGAGTTTTGTAGCCGAAAACTAAATGTCGCTATGCTATCCATCTATCTATATATCTGTCACTGAGCTGTATCTTAACAATCATAATATATAGACCGTTGAAATTTAGACCTAATGTGTATTACTATTTCCGCTACAATAAATAATTAAAATTCATTCTAGAAAAAGTAGGGGGTCTCAATAAACGTATATATTTTTTGTTTTTTGTTGTATTACTATAACGTTTAAACACGCACATTTCAAACTCTAAATAATAATAGAGATAAACATACTACACATCAAAAAAAATACCGGTAAAGCGTGAGTCAGTCTTTTAGAAAATAAAAAAATGCAATTTATCTGTACTTTATGAACATTAGCAGGTAGTCAGTCTGATACTTTCGATATTTCATGGTGTAGGTACCTTTGATTGTATGAAACCTTCAGTGCACTAGTCCGACTCGCACTTGGCCAGTTTTTCTTTTCAAGTTCAATAACTACTTTTCAAATTCTGATTTTGAAGCATGACTCACGTTTTACTCGAAGATTATTTCCTAAGCACTATTTACTTGCGCATATTACTTTCAATGAAAATCATCCAACACTTCAGTGAAAATTTCCCAAATCTTTCCCAAATGTCTTTTAAAAAATTGTCTGTAGGTACCTATCCATCCCTAAGCCTAACTAAATATCAAGTTAAGAGCCCAAAGACGAAAATTAACCAACTTTGTAATGACAACACAAACACGGAGGTGAGCCTAAACTTCCACTCATATTTACATAAAACACACCACCAATGAGGCTTATTAGCATCAAGATACTTACGTATGAATCATCCCAAGGCACTCACACACACACAAAAAGCACAGCAGCACAGTTAGCACACACCATTAGGATTCTAGCATGAGTGAACTCATTTTTGATATCAAAACCGTCGTTGATTGTCTAAGGGGGCGACGCTCGTTCGCCGTAGGTGAGGCTTGACTGAGTCGGGGTAGTCTGCGGGGAGGGGGGGATGGCGCCGCGCAGGCGGGCAAGCCAACCCCCTTTCACCCCCTATTGGAACTTTATTTTTTTCGCCCCGATCGCCACTTGAATCTTTGCTGATTCTGAGTATACTTAAAACTAGAAAGTGCAATTAGCGGTTGGTCGATGCTCGTTTGGAACACCCTCGGCTGATTGCTTTTGGCTTGATACGAGGAAACTGGTCCATGCTGAATGTTTTTAGCTGTAGAGTTACGGGGAAACGGGTCGGCCCAAGGGGATAAACAACGGTTGAGTGCGTTGTCGACGTAGTACTGGGCTAGATGGAATGAAAATCCAAGGCTGATGTTTTAAATTACAATACTCACGTACTGCCTGAGATTTGAATTAATGAATGAATAAATGAGAGATTTATTTGAAACACAATGCAATAACATTTTCTACAAAATTTACTAAATCGAATAGTATAGTAATGCCTATTACAGTATTGACTGTAGTCTCAAATTTTTTTAACAAAAAAGTACTTAAAACCGACTCCAAAAAAATAACAAAAAATGGAACCAGCTACAAAACCCTTGAAAATATTTTTTTGGAGTCGGTTTTACTTTTTTGTTAAAAAAAATCTTTATTTCTCACTTTTTAGTGATTTGTAGCCAAAGTTCATCTTAAAACGATTCCATTAAGCCCAAACACGACTAGTTACGTTGTTTTATAACAGAGTTCCGTTGCCTACCTTTTGGCTTCAGCATCAGATCAGTTCGAAAGAATCATTAACTTAAAGCTTATTCTTAGTCGCTTATCTAGGTATATTAATCATGATCGTTTATATACGAGCGAGCATTACTTAGCTTTGATGAGTTCCATTGGTCATCTACGGTCTTCTTCATCAGGTCCAGGTTACCAAATAATACTTTCTGAATGTAAATGCTCATCTATTTGCTAAAAATGCCAAAATCGTCATAGGTGTGCCTATAAAATTTGAGGTTTACCCTCGATTTCCCTAGGATCCCATCATCAGATCTTGACTTGGTGACAATGAGACTACCTCAGAAGAATACCCTTTCGATTAAAAAAATAATTTTGAAATTTTGACTGAGTAAGCGGTGAACATACATAAAAAAAAAATACAAACATTGGAACATAGAACCTCCTCCTTTTTTGAAGTCAAAGGAGTCCACTTATTTATAAACATAAATATAACTTTCAAGTGAGAAGCGAAATACAGCAGAAAGAGCAGTGTCTAAAAATACTTAACAGTATTTGAGTTTTACTTTTTATTTAAATAAGTAAATATACGAAAATACGATTATGTATATGAATAATATGTGGTTCAAGTCCAAAGCATTAGTATTTATATAGTTGTTCACAATGCCGCTAGTCAAAGGATGCCTGTTCGTTCAGCAAGTGGAGTTCCAAATTCGTCTTAAAGCTGACCAGTGAACTCGCGATTCTAAAATCGGTGGTGGGAGGTTATTCCAGCATCGCGTGGCAGCGTACCGGAAACTGCCACGGAGACTGGCCGACGGGTGTCGCGGGCAGCAGGGCTACTACGAAACTCGAAACTCGAAGTTCGTATCGTACCGTCTCTCTCGCTCTCGTATTAAATAGTATAGTGTCAGAGGGACCGCACGACACGAACTTCGAGTTTCGCGTTTCGTAGTAGCCCTGCTGCAGATGAGGGGCGCAGCTTGTCTTACGTGTTTACCTACTAGAAAATGTTTCGAAAAGATTTCGTCTGTGTAAATAATCTGAAATCAACTATTTTCCGGATTTAAAACTGTCCTTTATGTGAATTTAGGTTATCTATCAACTGGGTACATGGGTGTGTCAAATACTCGTACAATGTTTTCAATTTTCGAGATTCTCACTTGTCCTACTATAGGTATTATAAACGCGAAAGTTTGTTTGGATATGTGTATGTATGTTCTTTACTCGTTCGCACAAACACTACTAAATGAATTTTAATGAAAATATACATCAGAATACTATTATATATAGGTATGTGTTATAATTCTGATATATTTTTTATTTCAAACTATTTTTTATTCCAAAATTCCCCGGGATCTAGTTAAAATCTCAAAATTTTAATCACTGGTATTTACCGACTTGATATTCGTACGGAATTTGTAATAAGGTAAAATTCACTATTTAATTTTTGGCAATTTCTGCGAATTTTCCTTGTGAAATCCGGGAATCGCGATTCGATTACCATAGGTAAAGGCTACTTAGTTTCAATATAAAAAACAATCTGTCTAGTTGAGTTCTAAAGTAAATTCAGCGAAAAAACTTGTTTCTGCTTTATACACATTTTATTTAGCAAGAGAGAAAAAAAGAAAATTCAAAGTTTATAGAACAACTAAAAATCGCTCGCCTTCCTTTTTTTGTAGACCGGGTGAAACGCAAAAAAGACGCTAACGAACTGTGATTCCAAAGCTAAGGGTACACTGGACGTATAAAAGCCAATTCTTACTTAATATTAATTTAAGTATGTTTTAAAGAGGATTTAGGTGCGATACAATATAGAAAGAAAGAAAGAAAATGTTTATTCGGAATATAAACAGTAGGTAACATACATTAACTTAATCTAGCTGAACTGGCAGCTCAGCAATGCTGAGGTACGGAACCACAGCGCTGATTTTCAGCTGCAGCCAAAATATATACAAAATAAAACCGACCAAGAGTAGCCATTACGAAAAAATTAAGTAATATTTTTCGAAGGATTTCGTATTTTATACGGAATCTTCCAAGTTTAGTTATATTTTATACCTTAGGCTGCTATTTAAGAGTAAAACTACTAATAATTCTCAAGCAAACTTAGCCGTTATAGTCAAAATTACAGCTTTCTAGCATTGATAGTCCCTGAGCAAAGCCGCGGACGGCCGGACAGACAGACAGACAGACATGGCGAAACTATAAGGGTTCCATTTTTGCCATTTTGGCTTCGGAACCCTAACTAGCTTTGCTGTAGGTACAGGTCAACTCACAAGAGCTGGCACGAAAGGGTTGAATGAGTAAATGAAAGTACTTACGGCGACTCTGGCAGCTTTGGCCAGTGAAATAAATAGGAAAAAAAAATGTGCGTCAGAACGCACCAACCGAACAGGTAAATTGGACGTTCGATTACATTAAATGCGTTGTCTTCATAAAATCAATACAACACAATACAATACAATACAGTAACTCTTTATTGCACACCAACACATAGTAAGCAGTACAGAAAATACAGGTATAATACACAAAGATTTTCTGAGGTAAGCAAGCGGCCAATTAAATGTTGATGATGAACGGTTATGTTGTTCTGAGGATGAGCTCTGGTTGAGTTCGAAACGCTTCTGTGTAGTGTGGTGGTGTTAATGTTCTTGTAGTGTGGAGGTGGAGGAACTGCATGAACACAAATTTCTTCACTTCGATGGCGGGGAAATAAAATAGAAACAGTGGAAACAATAGTTACTATGTATGTACCTTTTATCGCTCATGCATTAAGTACTATATAATTATAAATTTTTAGTTTTGTTGATCTATTTTGATTGATTTGATTGATTTTTAGTTTTATATAAATTAAAAATTATTAATAAAAATAATGTAGAAACTTCTTTGTTTGTGGCTGTTTACCACCTGATTGCCTTGGTCTTAGACGAAGATTTTACTTTATGCACTAAAGCATAAAAAGTATTTTTTTTTATTGAGGGACTAAAATAAGCCAATATAATACCCGAGTTGTTAGCCACCCGAGCTTTAGCGAGGGAGTCTATTTATCCGAGGGTTTATATTGACTTTTAGTCTCGAGGTGAAAACTGTATTTTTCACTTCGATTGCGAGAAAGAAATAGTTATTAATCGTTTATGATTTACGCTCTACAACGATTTCAAAGTTTTCGCGGTAAGTATCTTTTTTCAACCAGACAAAGATATATCAAAATCGCATCGATGAAATGGTCCATACACAAACTGGAATAAATAGAATGGCGCGACCTTCTATGCGGAAAAAGCATAGAACTAAGACGACGTAGACAAGAACGTAACATTTTCGTCATGAAAATGGTCCACACGCAATCTTACACAGTCACAGTCTTATTTTATACCAAAAACTAAGCAAGTACTGGCTGTTTGAGTTTATCTAAGTCACTCAAAGTAAATTAAAAAATTAATTACTTTTACTCCCTAGGGACTAAAGTACTCACCTTACTCCCGCCTCGTAAGGCTATATTGACCTACTTTTAGAGCATGAGAAGTGAAAAATTTATTTTATGTCGCCTAGATCCAGCATAAATACGAACTTTACGAGCATAAGTGAAAAATATTTTTTTATAGTTCATTGCAATGTTACGCCTGATTCAATATTTTTTTATCTATTTTATTTTTAGCAGTCAGTGTGCTCCACACTTACTCCCTGTGTGCAGCGTTATTATCTCCCATATTTTATACGTGGGATAGTTAGGTCTGTAGCAGTGATCCCCTGTCGCTAGTGGCCGTTGGAAATACTGTCCCTATGCCTGAGGGGCTACTACGAAACTCGAAAATCGAAGTTCGCATCGCACCGTCCCTTTCACTCGCGTGTTAAATGACATAATCGTCAGCGGGACGGCAACAGACGAAGTTCAAGTTTTGCACTTCGTTCCAATTAGAACACGTTTGACCTATGAAGGTGCCTTCACCAAACACATTTTAAAAGTGTATTTTTTGGTACAGTTGATTGATTGGAATATTTTTACTAGGCTCGGGTAGCATTGCATTGAGAAGTTCCCAAAGTATGTACCTAACATACTTATGTATGTATAATAATATGTAGGTAACTTTTTATTGTACACAAAAAAAATCTAGTTTTAAGTTGTCTTTTTTACTAACACGATATGGATTCTTTGAGTCTGAAATAAATTATTTATATTTTGTAAACACATACAAACGTTCACATTTAGTAGGACAAGTTAAAAATCCGATTAATTTTATTCCCCAACTGTTCAAAGTTCGGTCTAGTAAGATGTACGTGTGTATTTAGCTTAATTCCATACAGTTCAAACGAATACAACATATATTTTTGATGAATTCGTTTTCAATGAAAACGTTCGATGTAAAATTTTAGAATTTGAAAGCACATTTGATATTGAGAGGGCGAATGAAATGTTTCGAAAATAGCTGGATTTCGCGTTTGAAAATACACTTAAGTAATGTATATCAATCAGTGCTTTGATACATTATTAGCATATGCTTTCGAACTTTTGAAATATTTATTCTGGAAAGTTCTGTATTGCGTTATCGGAATATCAGTAGGTTATTAAAAGTAAACCAATTATTAATAACACTGAATAAGAATTTGATGGTATGATTGTGAAGATGAGTGTTTGGGTGCCTGTCTTCTAAACAGCGTAACGTTCTAAGCGTGTTTTAATAATAAATGGAGTAAAAAAAAATGATTTATAAGATTTTGTATTTGCTGACTGTACTAGCATTGTTATCCCAATCCTGCGGTTCCTAGTTGAATGACCAGAATATCACTACCGGATAATTGTATTGTTACTGGACTTACAAAAATAGCTATAAAGCAAATTAAATTTTGTCATAATTAGATACAGCACCCGGCTATGAAAGATTGCACATCGGTCTTTGGACAGGACTCGGCTAATTTCGGCTTCGTAGAGCGTTGTCGCACACTAATTTTGTGACGTTTGTCAGTCGTTGTACAGGTGCAATAGAGTACGGACTCATTTAGATGAAAATTTTATAATAAAGAGTTGTTGAAAACCCCAAAACTCTAAATTGTACGATGACATCTCTAAGAAACAAGATGGAGCGACGACTTGGTTAAGATCGCGGGATCGCGGTGGATGCGGAAAGCACAAGACCGGTCTGAGTGGAGAGCCTTGGGGGAGGCCTATGTCCAGCAGTGGACGTCTTTCGGCTGACGTGATGATGATGATGATGATCTCTAACAAAAAGAGGGAACTATCCTTTTTCTAGTACGAGTAGTTGCGACAACTCTCTATAGATATCCGAAGTATACATGTCATTAATTTGACGTTAACTAATTAAGTCCATTAACGTGCAATATTTATTTTGATAGTAGCCGTTACCTGCGACTCCGTCCGCGTAAATTTCGGTTTTATTCTCCCGCGGGAACTATGCGATTTTTTGGGATAAAAGCTATCCTATGTCCTTCCCCGGGAATCAAACTATATGTATACCGAATTTCATCTAAATCGGTTCAGCGGTTTCAAAGTCAAAGTCAAAATATCTTTATTCAATTTAGGCTATAACAAGCACTTATGAATGTCAAAAAAAATCTACCACCGGTTCGGAAAAACCTCTGCTGAGAAGAATCCGGCAAGAAACTCAACGAGGTATATATATTTTTTAAAAACAGTTTACAATATTATTAAATTTTTAACACAGTAGGTTCGCTATTTGAAGGGGTTTAGACGTGATGAAGTTACAAACAAACAAACAGACTTACAAACTTTCGCATTTATTATATTAGTGGGATGAGATAAAACGTCACTAAATAAATACGATGATTGATGGAAGGTCGCCAGTGTTCGAAAATCGTCGTAAACAGCCAATTGTCTGTGGCGACTGTTTTTCCGTATCCTTTTTTCCCATGTCCACGTAGATCTTATAGACCCACTTCCGATTTCTAACGGATACAAATATTGTCTTACCGCCGTTGACAGGTTTACACGGTGGCCTGAGGCAGTTCCGCTTACGGATATGACGGCTGAAAATGTAGCTAAGGCGGGGTGGGTTTCTACGTGGATATCACGTTATGGTTGCCCCGAAAAGGTGACCACAGATAGAGGTAGACAATTTGAATCTCATCTTTTTAGTAAAATTTCGTCAATTATCGGTTCATATCATCTTAAAACTACTGCGTATCATCCAGCTGCTAATGGTTTTGTGGAACGTTTCCATAGACAATTGAAAGCAGCAATTATGTGCCACGCAGACGAGAGCTGGACAGATACCCTTCCATCGGTTCTCCTCATCCGCTGAATTTGTTTACGGTGAAGTGCAAGCTCCCTGGTAAATTTTTCGAACCGGCAACAGACAGACTGACGGACTATACAGATTTTTTGGCTAGGTTGCGTCTTCATATGAAGAAACTACAACGTAAGACCGTAGCATGTCATGGCTCTTCTAAAGTATTTGTTTTTAAAGGTTTGACGACAGTATCACAATGTATTTATAAGACAAGCCTTTGTACGACGAGCTTTGCAGCCACCGTATACTCGGCCTTATAAAATAGTCAGTAGAAAGATAAGTTTTTCGCCATAGACGTAGCAGGTCGAATTACTAATGTTTCGATCGATGGACTGAAACCTGCTTATATCCTAACAGATGAACCAGGTTGCACTTCTACATCATCTACCACTGTTCCTGCGAGAACACCTGTGGTTGTAGCAACTACTCCACTGAACTAAAAGAATTTCCTTGCTCACCCGCGACCTTACGATAGCTAAGCTTATGCAAAATATGCGTGTTCATTGACATTGACACTGACGCGTTTCGAACTCAACCAGAGCTCATATTCAGAGTGACACAACCATACACCATGGTACCAGTTGTTAGACTAACGAACCACAACGACCGTTTTAATTAAACGTAGCGTAGTGCGGTGGTGGTGATAGATGGGTTTGTGTGATTTGTGTGTGTTTTTACAGTGTGGAGGTGGAGGAACTGCATGAACACGCATATTTTGCATAAGCTTAACTATCGTAAGGTCGCGGGTGAGCAAGGAAATTCTTTTAGTTCATTGATATGGACCTCCGCAAAGTAACGCCTGATTCAATAAATTAACTACTCCACTTCCTAGGACAACTCGTTCTGGTCGTCAGGTTATTTTTCCTGATTTTTATCAAACCTAAAGGTCTCCGAGGGGGCTGATGTAGCGACTGTATTTGATGCATTATGCGCATGTGCGGGTATAGACATTCGCTTTTTATCAACTGTCTTCTTACTGACATATTTAATTTTGTTCTATAGAAAATCCTATTTAGTTTATTGTATTTGGTCATTTCTGTGTGTGTGTGTGTGTGTGTGTTTTACTACTTCATTACGAACACATATACCCCATATGTCTTTTTCCGAAGACCGATGTGCAATCTTTATAGCCGGTTACTGTAACAACAAAACAGTTTGAAAATTGTAAGCAATCAAAGTAGTTGAATCAACTTCATTTGTTCCATGAATTTCCTTTCAGTAAGTACTTTTGACTATTACTTTACTGTATTATGCTAGAAAGAGCGAGTGAGCACACAGGTTACACAAGGTTTTATACTTAGTATTCCAATGTGCTCTTACTAAATCTAAAATTCTGAAGGTAATATAAACGTAGCAGACGAAACTAGAAAACACGTATTAGGACAATCTTCAGTACTAGAACGTCCCGTAAACTTCGTTAGAATATATATAATGCCCTACCGACGGCACTCGATCCACCCCCCACCCTAATGAGTGATAAATATTTATGGCGTCTGCGCGACATGGCTAAAGGAATTCCGTCAAAATCCTTATACCTAACGTTGGAGAAGAATAAATGAATAAATATCTGAGACATCATAAAATAGAGCACCTCTAAACATGAATCTGTTAAAATGTACCTTGTTATATTTCACTAACGAGTATTGCCAAATTTGCCAAGTGGTCAAAGATTTCCGTGCAGCTAAAAACAAAGGTCAGATGACCTACACAAAAACAAAATGAACATAACAACATACGAGTACAAAACAAACATAATTATACAAAATAAATTTTATCCCGGATATTCATAGTTTGACGAAACAGAAATTCGTAATCCTACTTACGAAATTAATTACAATATACGTTTTTGAAACAGAAATTTCACTTGTATCTTCAAAATTTAATTAAATAGAGATGTAAACATAATCACGCTCACACCGCCTTTGGCTTAATGTATTCCGTAGCGCCTTCAATTATGAAAATTAATACAGTACAGTAGTGCGTATACCTATCCATTAGTAATTATTAATGACAACGCGCGACACTTGGCATTGAACAACAAGGTCTAGAAATTAAGAGTCCCTTAGGCTGCCTTCAGACATGACCGAAGACATTATAGTAATAGATGGGGTAAAAACACAAAAAGTATTGAATGAATTTACTTATAGAACAGAATTACACATAGACTATTTTTTACAGCATAAATACATACATATATTGCAAGTTAAATAAGAGCTTGTAAAAAATTAAGATGCATGATATGATGATGGATGTGGCCTAGTGACCTATGACCTCACAAACAAAGAATCATGAGTTCAAACCCGAGCTCTTTAACAGGTTTATAAAATTAAAAAATATATAATAATTACTACTAACTTGTTAAGACGTTGAATGTACTGAAGATAGTTACCTGTCTTCAATAGGTGTCTTGAAAACAAAATTTTATTTGCAGTAAAAAGGAAGCAGAAACCAGTTGTCAGCGACAGCGTCCTCAGAAAGGGGCTTTGATTTTCTATGAATTCTCATAATTCTTAAAAATCCCAAAGAAAGCAAGTTTTCAAGGAAAGCTTTAATAAAAAGCAGTCGTATTTTAAAGCTAGGTATATTCTTCATAAATAATTGCTCTCAAATAAAAAGAGTACCGAGGCGGGCCGTCACCGGGAACCTAAATGGACTCATCATCATCCCAGCGTATAAACATCCCACTCTTGGGCAAAAAAAAAGCCACTTCTCAAAATGAGAGGGCTAGGACAATAGTTCCGACGCAGGCCCAGTGCGGATTGGGAATTTTATGCAGGTTTTTTCACTATATTTTCCTTCGCCATAAAGCTCGGGAGAAGTTAAAATGTCATGTTATTTCGAAAAACGCAGTTGCGAGCTGGAATCAACCTACGATCCTCAGCCTGAGAGGGCAATGGTCAAAGCCATCACCGCGCGCTGTTCTTCTATACTAAATTTCTTGTCAATAAGTAATTAAGGTTTTGATTTTGTTATACCTACTTCTCTTCTCATCACGTAGAGCAAAAACAATGAAAGACTTGAAAAAAAATTATTTACATTTATTTTAACAATTGGACTAATCTCCAGTTACAGCAGAGCTGTGTTGCATATTTTTAACCTTAACTCTGCAAAAACGGGAAGAAGGCTTGAATTGACTCTTTTATTTTCGTTTTGCATATTCCTACATCGATTCCACTCTTTATGCATTGCGCGAAGGCGTCAGCAGGGGTGCTAAAAACACCTTGGATGTAATTGACTGCATCGTTTGCAGCGCCTGGCCGAGCTTCAATCATCGCAACTGCTATTGTCCCCAAAATAGCCAAAAGGATCTACAAGAAAACAAAAACAGTACAAAACAGTCAAGGGCAAAGATATCGACACGGTCAAAGTTGCAAAAATATGTATACACGGCTTTATGCACTTAACATTAAGGCCGTGTATACATATTTTTGCAACTTTGGCCGTGTCGATATCTTTGCCCTTGACACAATCAACTGTCACATTTCCGTATTAAATAATTAAATAAAAACTTTTTAAGAGCGTTTATACCTGCTGAGCTGGCAACGTTGCATTTTTGTTAGTTTTTCTCAATTATTCCATAAATATTAAATAAAAATTCAAAATGTGTTCTGATAGAACTCTTCTTAATATTATATAACTTAATGTGTCTACTCCAATAATTATTCGTGATAGACTTTTATATTTTTTAAAAACGAACAAATGCTCATATTTAATGCTTATTAATGGTCACGTATTAACTATACCTCTATTAACTCGGTTAACTTGGGAGCGATTTGACAGTTTTGTTTTTACAGAAGATCATGTTCAGGGTACCATTTACTTGTATTGACTTACTCTTACATCTTACATTTACTAGCACTTGCTCTAAAAATGATTCAACTATACTATTCCATACCATCCACCAGTAAAAATAAGAATAGGTCGACCCCCCCCCCCCTGTTTACATTTGGTTGGTTTTGATGTTTATTTTTAAAGTAAATTTCTTTAGGAATGTTCAGAATCACGTTGGATTGAATCATTTTAATTGTTTGGATAATCACTACATAAAAATTTAAGTCCAGGCGTTAGTACTATTATATATTCTGTGGTCCAGGGACTCAAAACCCACTCGAAAGTGGATCTGTCACTAGAACATCTCTGTTAAATCAGGTGTTGCTTCTTCTTGGTCATTGCCCGCGCTTTTTCAAATCTTAACTTTGCGTATTTTTGTGATCTTACGTAAGAACTATCAAGACTATCCCACTTGTAAGAAAAAATAAGACGTGGTCGACCCCCCTGTCCCCCAAAACCGTCTTACGTAATAAATGAATGGCCCCTAGAAGTATTATCAAATTTACAAGTAATTATAACGGCTATGATTGCTTGAGAATTATAATAGTAGTTTAAGAGTAAATACTCGTAGCAGATTAAGGTATAAAATATACCTAAACTTGGAAAATTCCATATACAATACATCATCAAAAAATATAACTTGATTTTTCGTTAAATTAAAAATATAACCCTATCTTGGGCATGTCTGACACGCTCTTGGCTGGTTTTTTTTATTTTTATTTTACTCTAATACCATAGATTAATATTTTATTTTGTTGCCATCATGTTCACTAAAAATATTATGGTTAGTACCTAGTTGAGTATCCAAATAATTGCCACATCAGATGAAAAACGAGCTCAGTTGTGTGCCGTTAGACTGACGCAAACTGATGATGATAAAATATATAAATAATATAAAAATACTTACGATAGTCTTCATGGTTCTTGCAACGTAACGATTATAATTATTATTCCTTACTTCTTGCGTTCGTATCTCACAATGCTGTTATGACCGAAACCAACCCATTTTATACTCCAAAAAATCTTCTTAATTGACAAGTAATGATTCTGTTATCAACAAATCGTTTACTTTTTAATAGTTTTATAATTCGGTTTTAGTTCATCGACACCTGTGAGGTGATTAATGATTATCTCATTAATACAGAGCACCTTCAGACAGGAGATGACTTAAGCTTAGCCAACCAATTAACCAAGTTTATGTATTCTCATTCAGTACAGAATGAGATAGAAAAAATAATGTCAACTACTTAAGAAAGAAGTGAGCAATAAAATAACGAATTAAATAGTTAAACGTCACAAATGAAATGATAAAAATAAAAATACTGATTAAGTTGTTTCTCCATTGGGGATCCATTACAAAAACACAATTTGAAAATTATTTATCACTAGCTGTCGCCCGCAACTCTATCCGCGCAGAACTCGTTTATCGCTATACCGCGGGGACTATGCAAATTTTCGGGATTAAAACTATCCTATGTCCTTCCCTGGGACTCAAACTATCTATTTACCGACTATCATGTAAATCGGTTCAGCGGTTTAGACGTGAAGAGTTAGGTAAATTAAATATACTTCAAAACTTCCACATTTGTTATGTGTGTGGGATAATCTTTTTAGTAGAGATAAATTAAATAAATGAAATATAATAAATGAAATTAGGCTTAAAATGTTACTTTACTAAATAGGGAATAAAACAAACAACAAAATATAAATTATTTCCACTCACATAATCAAATACACTTAAAATGTAAGATTGAGAACAATGTACATAATGTGTATAAAAAAGTAAAACCGACTCCAAAAAAATAACAAAAAATGGAACCGACTACAAAAACCATGAATATATTTTACCTACTAGCTCGAAGTCGGTGCCTCAGCATGAGCCAGCAGATCCGATCATCAGATCTTGACTTGGTGACAACGGGACCACGTCAGAATACTTTTTCGATTAAAAAAATAATTTTGATAATCAGTCCACAATTGACTGAGTAATCGGTGAACATACATAAAAACAATTCAAAAATTGGAACGTTGAACCTCCTCCTTTTTTGAAGTCGGTTAAAAAGTGAAAACGTGTGACTTTCTTAGGCATACCAAAACGAATTCGTCACTTAAACGCGAGGAATGACGATTCTTGTGAACAAAGAAAGAATAATGGCAGAAAGATAAACGTGCATTCTAACTCCTGTCATAGGTATTTTATGGTCGTATCGTAACTCAAATAGGTTACAAACATCGGACACATAGAACCTCCTCCTTTTTTGAAGTCGGTTAAATATCAATTGAGTCATAGACCGTTAGGTAGGTACCTCTTTTTTAACCGACTGTGAAGAAGGAGGGTTATTTTAATGAAAAAGAATATGATACATTATAAGTGTACATAATAAATATTGTACGAGTATTTGTTCGACTATTAAGATAAGTAATAATGACCAATCACGTATAGTTCATATCTTGCTTGACTACTGCATTTCAAAAAACATTAAGGGGCTGCTTCACCACCATTCATCATAATCATCATCATCCCAGCCTATATACGTCCCACTGCAGGGCACAGGCCTCCCCTCAGAATGAGAGGGCTTGGGCAGTAGTTCCCACGCGGGCCCAGTGCGGATTGGGAACTTCACACACTCCATTGAATTGCTTCGCAGGTTTGTGCAGGTTTCCTCACTATGTTTTCCTTCACCGTAAAGCTCGTGGTAAATTTCAAATATTAATTCCGCACATGAATTTCGAAAAACTCAGAGGTGCGAGCCGGGGCTTGAACCCACGATCCTCTGCTTGAGAGGCCATAGGTCAAACAACTCGGCCATCACGGCTTCCCCACCATCCATTGATTAGTGTTAACTGACGGTTAAATGTGATGCCGCCTCTATTTGTTTTGTTCGAATAGACGGAGAAGGCATCACATTTAACCGTCAGTTAACACTAATCAATGGATGGTGAAACAGCCCCTAAAATTAGACCTGCTGCATTTAATTTGCTACCTGTCCGTTCTTGTTGTTAGCTGGATAAATATCAAATTTTCTGAAATAAAATAATGTTATGTTATTTAATTATGTGAGCTGAGTCCTTTTGGCATCACACTATAGCACAATGTCTCTTATTTTTCTCTCTTCTTCAATTTATGTTTTTACTTACTGTGTATTTGTTGTGATGTAGTGTGCTTTTGTTGTCAATAAATGTGGTGAGTTTGAGTTTGGTTTGGTTTGTATATTAGTAAAATTATAGGTATATATTATTTATAATCTATACGTTTACTTTTAATTTACTTTGTGTGCCCGCTTTTATAGTAAATATAATTTAATTGTATTATATTTTGTTGTCAAAAATAGATAGTAGTATAAAAAACCGGCCAAGAGCGTGTCGGGCACGCCCAAAATAGGGTTCCGTAGCTATTACGAAAAAAATAAGTAATATTTTTCTAAGGATTTCGTATTTTATGCGGAATCTTCCAAGTTTAGGTATATTTATATTTTATACCTTAGGCTGCTATTTACTCATAAACTACTAATAATTCTCAAGCAAACTTAGCTGTTATAGTTTTCCTTGAAAGTTTGATATAGGTATTTACTACAATCCTGAATTTTTTCAAATTTTTCCAACAACCGGTTTAGATTTTAGAGGGGGGGGACGCTCCATTTTAATGAAAATTTGCATTTTAAAGTCGGATATTTCGCAAACATATCACTGAATCGAAAAATCGTCTTAGCAAACCTCTAATGGTTTTGTAATACCTATCCAACTATACCCCACACGATAGGGTCGGATGAGAAAAAAAAATCACCCCCACTTTACGTCTATGGGGTACCCTTTATATTTTTTTAAAATTTTTAATTGTATTTTTTTGTCGGCATAGTTTACTTACATATTCGTGCAAAATTACAGCTTTCTAGCATTGATTGTCCCTGAGCAAAGCCGCGGACGGACGGACAGACAGACAGACATGGCGAAACTACAAAGGTTCCGTTTTTGCCATTTTGGCCCGGAACCCTAAAAAGTGACGTATAAAAGAGCCTGCAGCCTATTTACAGAATAAACGTTTTATTAAATTTGTTCGATTATAACAATGACATAAAAGATGGCAATTTTAGGGACTGTGACCAACACTTGCACATTTTACTTTGCTAAAATATGAACATTTTTCGTTCCTATTTATTATTATGCTACTCAACAAAGTCTAACTTTGAAATGTGTTAATGTTATGCATTCTGTTTCGTCGTGTATCAGTTTTAACTTTTACCTGTTTCGTTTCTACTTCGTCGTAGTGAATAACTGTTTCAGTTAAACTCACGTCAAAATAAAACTTTTGTTTTTGTGTTTGTTATAAATTTTAATGGAATACAGAAACTGCTCGAAACTATTTTTAGATGCAATAGCGAATATAAACAAGTTTGAGGACATAACTGCGTGCAATCTTCACTCGACCATGGCGTGGCGCATTGACAACCCGATTTCCACGGTTGCATTTTTTTTTACATGGCGTCTCAGTGACAACAAGAATCTATAGCAAGGGCGTGGCGCTGTAACTTCTCAGTTCCCACTGTGTTGCATAAACTTTTTATTCGAGTCAGCGACGACAAGTGTGGCTAAGTTTGTGTACACTTGTTGTAGGGCATTGCATCCAAATACCATATCTAACTAATGCTTTGTCTCTTTCACTCTCCAGGTTGCCTAACGATAATATTCACGACACTTCACTTATATTTTTAGATGATGATGATGATTATGTTTTAATTTTTCAATTTTTACTGAGTTAATTTAATTTCAAAAAATACATTAAATGTTTGTAATTGTGTATTGTACTAACATGAATGGACTCGAGTAAAATTTAAAGCGAATAAATTATACACTACAATAACTCTTTATTTTGTAAGTACAGTGGCAATATCGGGTTAAAAGCCTATGTTATTCTAGACTAGCTATTGCCCGCGACTCCGTCCGCGTAGTACTCGCTTAACGCTATGCAATTTTCCGGGATAAAAACTATCCTTCGTCCCCGGGAAGGCCCCAGGACTCACACTATCCGTTTACCGGATCTGATCTAAATCGGTTCAGCGGTTTAGACGTGATTATGTAACAAACCTCCAAACATCCAAAATCTTCACAAACATTCACATTTATAATTGTATTGTATTGTAAAACTCTTTATTGTACACAAAACGCATGAAAATAACAGAACACAGGATAATAATATGTACAAAGGCCAACTTATGCCTTAAAGGGATCTCTTCCAGTTAACTTTTGCACAATCGACGGGATATCAGACACAAGAGTAGACACTAAGAGTACAATATTAATGATATATTATTGATATTATTATGAGAGGTAAATTTAGTTTCATCTCTTGTTGGCTGGATCTAATTTTTACAATGATAGTTAATAAAACATGCCTTGACAGTCAATAAATAAAAATCAAGGTAGTTTTGAAGGACGGTTAAAAATTATTAATAATTTGTGGGTAGTTTTGTTTTGTTTCATAAAACTTAATGTGGGTACTTGGGGAGTTACAGTGACAA